>NW_017672004.1:205904-208657 GCF_001879085.1 Nicotiana attenuata
CATGTGGGTCATCAAGATCAGAGGGTTGAAAGTCAATTGGGAAATCGTGACAAGTCAAAGCAAGTCCAAAGAAGCAAGTCAGAGCAAAGTCGGAAGCGGGAGCATGGCCAACAAGAATGCCAGCAGCTAACCACCATTTTACATTAACAAATTTTTCTTTGATTGGAACAGGGGCAGAAATTTTCTTTGCTTGTTTATTTTGTCGCAATCAGGCGCCCACCTGGAGAACAAGGGAATACATTTCAAGTTTCAGCAATCAGGCGCCCACCTGGAGAACAAGGGAATACATTTCAAGATTCAGCAATCATGCGCCCACCTGGAGAACAAGGGAATACAATTAAGTTCAGCAGCCAGGAGCCCACCTGGAGAACAAGGGAAGTACAATTCAAATTTTAGCTTTCAAAGTTTTAGTAGTGTTTGGTAACATGATGCGCCCAGCCACCAAACTGGGGTAGAAGATTCTTTTTTTGTTTGTCTATTTTAGAAATCAGGAGCCCGCCTGGAGAACAGAGGCATTTATTTTCAAGTTATTAGTAATCAGGAGCCCGCTTGGAGAACAGATGCATTTATTTTCAAGTTCTTAGCAATCAGGAGACCGCCTGGAGAACAGAGGCATTTATTTTCAAGTTTTTAGCAATCAAGAGCCCGCCTGGAGAACAGAGGCATTTATTTTCAAATTTCAGCAATCAGGAGCCCGCCTGGAGAACAAGGGAATACTTTTTAAGCGTCTGCAGTCAGGAGCACACCTGGAAAACGGACACATGTTCAAGTGGTAACAATCAAGCATCATTCGGAGGAATGGCAGCAATATCGCCAATCACAATGCAAAACAACAACAGGAATACCATAGGAAGATTACAAGATACAAATTCAAGGCAACACAAGAACAAGTTAGAAGACATAGATAGGACCCTCTTGTAATTCATAGATCATAGCTTAGGCTAGCTTCTTTTTTTTTATTTTAGCACGGTGTAATAAGGAGGTCAGCGAGCAGTAGCAACAGCAACAGCAGTGAAATCACAGCTCATGGTAGTCCCAGCTACCAAACCTTCCCGAACTACACTGACCTGATTCCTGTTTAGCCCAGGATATGTAGGCAACCTTTGAAGCAGGGTGCGGTCAACTCTTTCAAAAATGCTTCACACGGAATATGCGAACGGGCAAAAATCGCTCATTTCCCCTCACTTGTCTTTGCACGAAAACTCTTTGTGTTTCCGGGCAAAGATGGGCAGCTGTGAGCACGTGATTTTTGCCCTAAGCAAATTAATTCCAAAAGCTTCAAATAATTGATTTCTTTATTATTTCACAATTTTTGTTAATTTTTGTTAAATTTTTGTGTTAAATGGTTGCATTTTTATTCATATGAAAATACAAAATATGCACTTGCATTTAGGGATTTAATTTCACAATTTTAGTATTAATTAGGTATTAATTAGTTTTAGAACAAAATTTAAAGAAAAATTACAAAAAATAGTTTCTTTGCACTTTTAATTGTTAATTGTTGCATTTATCTTTAAATAGAGTTTTAAATAATTTTAGGAGTTAAATAGTTTAATTAGGTCTTTGTTGTGTTTTAGCATATTATAAAATCAGAAAAATAAATAAATACAAAAATACAAAAAAATAAAATACAAAAGCAAGGTGAATAAAATACAAGAAAACAAATAAAAGAATAAAGAAGGGAAATGACTGCCAAGAATTGGGCCAAATTACCCAGGACCAAACAAAAAACGCCCCACCCCAACCTAGCCCAAACAACCCTGCCCGGTCCAATTGCCCCATATTCAAAACGACGTCGTTTTGACGTCGTTTAATCAGAACCCTCCATCCTTCCCAATCCAACGGCCCTGAGTTGATCTTGGTTTTAAAATAAAATTGTCCTAAAATTTTGAAAAAACCTAGAGACCAAACCCCCCTTCCTCGTACCTCCCCTAACCCCGCCGTGCTGCCACCTTCCTCCGCCGTCCGCCGCCGGCCAGAAATCGCCTCCGCCGGCAGCGATGCTCCAAATAATCCCAAAATTACACCCCTCACTCCTCTTTACCTCCTCTTTCCAACCCCCAAATCTATTTCCCTCAAATCCTCATCGATTTTGTCAAATCTCAAATCTAAAATCCGATGAAAACACCAAATCGCCCAAACTCAACCAAATTCACATTCCACAGTCCCCATAACTTCCTCAACCTGAAACCCAAGCCAAAAACCTTAGAATATCACCGGTTAAGCTTGTATCTCGGATCTAGTGTTTTCGAATTTTTAGCCCGTTTAGTTTCAATAATTTGGATGAATTTAATTAGTGTTATAAGTTTATTTTTGATAAATAAACCTATAATATTAATTAAAATTCAATTCCAGAAATCAATCAAGTTTGAAGAACGAAATCAGTGAGTCTTCTTTTCATTTTTCGTTTTGTTTTAATTTGATTCGGGTTTTATCTGTTTAATTAAGTGTAGTTCTAATCCCCGAATAATTCTAATTGTTGATTTAATTTCGATATAATTCTGTCTGTGATTTCTAGCTAAATGTTTAGGTTAGTCCTTAGGCTAATTTCCATTTCTGTTCGTTTCTGAGTTGATTTTCAACTGTTAGTTTAATTCTATTTCATTTAAAATCTAGATAATAGTTTACTGTTTATTTTCAGCATTCCCTTATGATTGACTAGTTACTAGCTTAGTATTCTGTAGTTCAACATTTAGTCTTAATTAGTTGTTAATTTCTGTCTAGTTTAAGTTGGTTATAGCTGAAAGTTTGTT
>NW_017672004.1:212510-216420 GCF_001879085.1 Nicotiana attenuata
GGAGTCCCGAAAGGTAATCATCACAGATAATGGTGCAAATCTCAATGGTCATTTGATGGCCGAGACATGTCAGCAGTTTAAGATCATGCACCGTAATTCCACTCCATATCGTCCTAAGGCAAATGGGGCAGTTGAAGCAGCTAACAAGAATATCAAGAAAATACTTCGGAAAATGGTAGAAGGGTCAAGGCAATGGCATGAAAAGCTACCTTTTGCCTTGTTAGGCTATCGCACTACTGTCCGCACTTCAGTAGGAGCGACTCCCTACTCATTGGTGTATGGAACCGAAGCAGTAATACCCGCAGAGGTTGAAATCCCGTCCCTCCGAATCATCGCAGAGGCAGAGATTGATGATGATGAATGGGTTAAAGCCCGCCTGGAACAACTAAGTTTGATTGATGAGAAGCGACTGGCAGCAGTGTGTCACGGTCAATTGTACCAACGAAGAATGGCAAGAGCATATAACAAGAAAGTGCGTCCGCGGAAGTGTGAAGTAGGACAGTTGGTGCTGAGACGTATCCTACCTCATTGGGCTGAGGCAAAAGGAAAGTTCGCCCCAAACTGGCAGGGGCCATTTGTTGTAACCAGAGTTTTGTCCAATGGCGCTTTATATCTAACGGACGTGGAAGGAAAATGTTTAGAAATGGCTATCAATTCTGATGCAGTCAAGAGATATTATGTATGATTTTCTTTATCCTTGTGTACCTGATTGTATTTGGCATGTCTTGAGATTGAAATGATGAAGGCATTTTGTTCTGCTACCCAAACACTTTATCCTTTGTTATCCCTTTGAGCCTCATTATATTTCCTTTCGTATCCCTCTTTCGGAATCAATAACAAAACTCGAAGGCCCGAGCAGGGAAAGTCAGCGGAGAAACAAGGAAAAAACAGTCCAAAAGAAAAGAAAAGAAAAAGAGAAGAAAAGGAAAAGGAAAGGTTAGAAAAAAAAACAAAAAAAAAGGGAAAAAAGAAAAGAAAAGAGAAGGAAAAGAAAAGAAATGAAAAGAAAGAAAAGGAAAAGTAGAAGGAAGAAAGACCGCCACAATAAAGTAGTTCTATGGCCTGAACTACGTTTGACTTGATCCCAAAAGGGTACGTAGGCAGCCTCACTGAGGTTCAGTCACAACAGAAGAAAAATCCAAGAATCCCCAAGAAGGAAACTGGGGCAGAAGTTATGGTTGTTGCAAGGGATATGATTCCGAAAGTTGTATTGTTGAGCCCACATTTGAATTATTTTGAGCTTTTATACCTTTCTTTCTAAAACCCATCCAAAAGCCACATTACGGTCCAAAGAAAGACCTTCTGATCAATTTCAAGAAATGTCAATACGGGTAGGTAAAGCGACTCATGTTGGAGACAACGCTCTGGTGACAGAAGGAAAATGATAAAATGAGAGAGTCTTATCGGTGAAAACCCTCACGGGCACCATAGGGCGATGTGAGTTGAGAGAAATGAAAATGAGAGAGTCTTATGGGTGAAAACCCTCACGGGCACCGTAAGGCGAAAGTGAGTTTTTCAGTTGGACAAATGAAAGAAGTCTGTGGTTAAAAGTTGTTTGAAACATGGCAAAACAAGCAAGGTTTGGGTTTGGCGAAAGACAGGCGTGAAAGTATGAGACAACAAATGTGGTAATTGATAATCGATTGGTTGGACAGACTATGCTGGAATCCAAAACGCATGGCACAATCAATGGAATCAGCCTTTCCGCTCAGATAAGTCCTATCCTTTCTCTCTTCATTACAACTCATTCGTTTTCAGAGTTTTTCTATCATCAAAACCTTCGAGGTCATTGCATTTCATTCTCTTGAAGTCTGTCTATAAGATGCTTTAGTGTCAGTTCTATTCAAAAACAACAGAAGGATGTCAAAGCTAACTACCAGCTTCCCAGTTAGATGGCACAACAAGGTGGGGACATGTCAAAGGAGAGTAAAACATGGAGGACCAATGAAAATCAGTGGAATAATCAAATGGTTGTGAGGGAGAAGCAAGGTTCCCAAGAAGGGAACAGAAACACCAAATAGTAATACGAGGTAAAGCATGTGGGTCACCAAGGTCAGAGGGTTGAAAGTCAATTGGAAATTGTGCCAAGTCAAAGCAAGTCCAAAGACGCAAGTCAGAGCAAAGTCGGAAGCGGGAGCATGGCCAACAAGAATGTCAGCAGCTAACCACCATTTTACATTAACAAATTTTTCTTTGATTGGAACAGGGGCAGAAATTTTCTTTGTTGTTTATTTTGTTGCAGTCAGGCACCCACATGGAGAACAAGGGAATACATTTCAAGTTTCAGCAATCAGGCACCCACCTGGAGAACAAGGGAATACATTTTAAATTTCAGCAGTCAGGCGCCCACCTGGAGAACAAGGGAGTCAGGTGCCCACCTGGAAAACAAGGGAATACATTTGAAGTTCAGCAGTCAGGCGCCCACCTGGAGAACAAGGGAAGTACAATCCAAATTTTAGCTTTTAATTTTTAATATTTGATAATATGCTGTACCCAATTACCAAACTGGGGCAGAAATTTTCTTTGTTATTTATTTTGTTGCAGTCAGGCGCCCACCTGGAGAACAAGGGAATACATTTCAAGTTCAGCAATCAGGCGCCCACCTGGAGAACAAGGGAATACATTTTAAGTTCAGCAGTCAGGCGCCCACCTGGAGAACAAGGGAAGTACAATTAAAATTTTAGCTTTCAAATTTTTAGCAGTGTTTGGTAACATGATGCGCCCAGCCACCAAACTGGGGCAGAAAATTCTTTTTTTTGTTGTTTGTCCATTTTTGAGATCAGGAGCCCTCCTGGAGAACAGAGGCATTTATTTTCAAGTTTTTAGCAATCAGGAGCCCCCCTGGAGAACAGAGGCATTTATTTTCAAGTTTTTAGCAATCAGGAGCCCGCCTGGAGAACAGAGGCATTTATTTTCAACTTTTTAGCAATCAGGAGCCCGCCTGGAGAACAGAGGCATTTATTTTCAAGTTTTAGCAATCAGGAGCCCACCTGGAGAACAAGGGAATATTTCAAATTTCAGCAATCAGGAGCCCGCCTGGAGAACAAGGGAATACTTTTTAAGCGTCTGCAGTCAGGAGCCCACCTGGAAAACGGAAACATGTTTCAAGTAGTAACAATCAAGCATCATTCGGAGGAATGGCAGCAATATCGCCAATCACAATGCAAGACAACAACAGGAATACCATCGGAAGATTACAAGATACAAGTTCAAGGCAACACAAGAACAAGTTAGAAGACATAGATAGGACCCTCTTGTAATTCGTAGATCATAGCTTAGGCTAGCTTCTTTTCATTTTAACACGGTGTAATAAGGAGGTCAGTGAGCAGTAGCAACAGCAACAGCAGAACGTCGCAGCTCTTGGTAGTCCCAGCTACCAGACATTCCAGAACTACACTGACCTGATTCCTTTACAGCCAAGGATATGTAGGCAACCTTTGAAGCAGGGTTCGGTCAGACGGTTTTCAAAAATGTTTCACACGGAGTATTCGAACGGGCAAAAATCGCTCGTATCCGCTCACTTATCTTTGCACGAAAACTCTTCGTGTTTCCGAGCAAAGAGGGGCAGCTGTGAGCACGTGATTTTTGCCCTATATGAATTATTCCTAGAAATTCAAACAAAATGATTTCTTTCATTATGTTACAATTTTGTGGATTTTTGGTGACATTTTAGGTTAATTGACTGCATTTTTGTTTGTGCATTTCTATTAATGAAAAACAAAAAAAATATGCTTGGCATGTGCATTTAGGGCTTAATTTCACATTTTAGCATTAATTAGTAATTAAGTTACTTTACAAAGAGAAAATAACAAAATAGTTCATTCTGCATTTTTAACTAGTTAATTTTTGTAATTTGTCATGAGTTTCCTTAATTTAGGACTTAATCAATTTTGAGGAATAATTAGTTAAT
>NW_017672004.1:218490-223072 GCF_001879085.1 Nicotiana attenuata
ATTGAGTTCCTTAGATCAATTTCGAGTTTGAGCAACTATTTCGAGTCTCTAGCTTAGTTTAAAGAGAAGAATGGCTTGAAATTCCTTGTGCTTTGGCTGCTGAAGTTTCAGAGGGTATTTCTGGGTTTAATTTCGAGTCTGTGTGGTACTATTCAAGCTGTTTGGGTTGTTTGATTGGTTGACTTAGTGTGAAAACGTTTCCTGGTTTTGGAATTAGAATCTGCTGTGGCTTGCTGGTATACTTCTGCTGATTTGCTACTGTAGCTGACTCCTATTTCTCATCATCTTACTCAATTCCAGGTACACAATTGTAACTCTGATAATTGTGAGCTGAAAACGTGAAGCATGAATCTATGTGGAGAATTGAAGCACAAATGTTGATTTAGTTTATGTCCTGATTCGTGTACTCAGACATTTAATGCAATAATGTTATTTAAGTCATTGTTTATATTGTACTAATATGGACTGTACTGGACTGTTTAGACTATTAGGCTTGTGATTGTTCATCTAAAATATTAGCCTTGAACTAGCATAGTTTAATTAATTGTGTTAGTTTGACTTTTAAAATCATGAGAATATTGTAGACTTGAGATCAATTCTGGCATTAGCGTGTATGCTCATATCAAGGACAATTTCAGGCCCAGTAAATATTTGTGGTAGTACAATACTTTAGTATCTAAAATCAGTAATCGTAGGTGTAGTTACTCAGTATACCTTCGCTACACTAAGTCCCTAAATTTAGCAAGAGTAGTTAGTTCCATGTTAATTCGGTGAATCCTATATGAACACGCAGCAAAGTTTAAAACGTGACTTGAGCATGAAACTGGAGTCTGTTAACCAGTAGTTCGTTGATTTGAATGGGTGTACCTTGTTTCCTCTGTTTTAAAAATCATTGATTACCATTAAAACAATATGCAATAAGTTCAGAAGCTATTAGGATCCCATTGGGTTTTCTATTCTGATTTGGAATCTGTTGATGGATCAAGGCTCAACAGCCTGTGTTGATCGAGTTGGGCCTCAGTTCTGCTAAAGCCCGTCCTAGCTCTAGTCCTGATTCGTTTCTCATTTGGGCCTGTGCAAAGGCCCATAACTGGTCTATAGCCTTTTTTTAAAAATAAAGCTGGATTGAAACTCCACCTCTCTGGGCTAATATCGAAGCCCAATGACCTGAATTTTGCAAGTAGGCTAATAACTAATTAAGTAGGGACTTTCCTTTTATTTTTAGAGACAATACATGATAGAAAATTGTAGATTACTCCAGGTTTGCCTTTAATAAAAAATGAGACGAGCCTCGCCGCACAAAACATATAAAATTGCGGGGCCCTCAATAAATGCTATAAAATACTTAGAATTCGGGTGAACCGTTTAGCGAATTCCGCGGTTTTCCCCAAAGATAATAAAAGCGTAGTTGCTTTAGGCACGTATTTTAATAATGTTACCTCCCTTAATGCGGGTGCACATTTATGTGACCTAAATCTAAATCTCAACGAAGTCGAAATGCATCAAAAGCCACGGGTGCACTGGTGTGACGTGGTTCGAGATATATTTTCACGATGTTGCAATTCTTATTAAAAGACGTAAAATAAAAAGCGGTTAAAATAAAGGGCACATAGGTTAGAATATGTTTTGAAATCAGATAAAAGCAAATACAATAGTTGAGCGACCGTGCTAGAACCACGGAATCCGGGAATGCCTAACACCTTCTCCCGGGTTAACAGAATTCCTTACTCGGAGTTTTGGTTCGCGGACTGTTAACAGAGTCACAACTTCCTCGGATCGGGATTCGACCGGTGACTTGGGACACCATTAATCTCCCAAGTGGCGACTCTGAATATTAATAATAAATCCCGTTCCGATTGTCCTTCAATTGGAAAAACTCCTTTGCACCCTCACTGGTGTAGCGAAAAAAGAGGTGTGACAACCTGAATACCCTGAGGAACCTCTACCCTTTCAACTGAGTTCTCCTTTCTGTTGCTCAAATCTTCCATTTTACCCTTGTTCTTGTTTCTGATAGGACTCAGAGGAGGAGGAGGTGGAGGGACCTTGGATCTTGTGGAGTAAGAAGATGATGCCAGAGTGTACGAACTAACCTTTGAGGAGGGGAATCAAAAAGAAGTAAAACAAAAAGGTAACAAGTTAGTAAGGACCATGAGGAGAAAAACATTGCAATATTTAAACATGTAGTGCAAGAATATAAATCGTGTCCTAATTTGGGAGCCTCGTTGTGCCCGAGGTAGGCCTAGCGACAAGTAAATTTGGAGAACTTATAATGCTAAATGCCTCATTTTATTGATAAAAATAGAACGAATCCCAAAACGACACTAAAATTGCGGAAAATAAAACGTCACTAATGGCCATTGGCCTTATTACATTTTTCAAAGGAAAAGATAAACTCCTATCTATTTGGTCCGAGAAGGACCTTCCTCAGGTTGAAAGCTTTCGTTGATCAAATCCTCCAGCTCGCGTAGGTTCACCAGTAAAAATGCCTTTGCCAGGTGTTCCCCTTCGTNCTCTGGGCTAATATCGAAGCCCAATGACCTGAATTTTGCAAGTAGGCTAATACTAATTAAGTAGGGCCTTTCCTTTATTTTTAGAGACAATACATGATAGACAATTGTAGATTACTCCAGGTTTGCCTTTAACAAAAAATGAGACGAGCCTCGCCGCACAAAACATATAAAATTGCGGGGCCCTCAATAAATGCTATAAAATACTTAGAATTCGGGTGAACCGTTTAGCGAATTCCGCGGTTTTCCCCAAAGATAATAAAAGCGTAGTTGCTTTAGGCGCGTATTTTAATAATATTACCTTCCTTAATGCGGGTGCCCATTTATGTGACCCAAATCTAAATATCAACGAGGTCGAAATGCGTCAAAAGCCACGGGTGCACTGGTGTGACGTGGCTCGAGATATATTTTCACGACGTTACAATTCTTATTAAAAAGACATAAAATAAAAGCGGTTAAAATAAAAGGCACATAGGTTAGAATATGTTTAAAAATCAGATAAAAGCAAATGCAACAGTTGAGCGACCGTGCTAGAACCACGGAATCCGGGAATGCCTAACACCTTCTCCCGAGTTAACAGAATTCCTTACTCGGAGTTCTGGTTCGCGGACTATTAACAGAGTCATAATTTCCTCGGATCGGGATTCAACCGGTGACTTGGGACACCTTTAACCTCCCAAGTGGCGACTCTGAATATTAATAATAAATCCCGTTCCGATTGTCCTTTAATTGGAAAAACTCCTTATGCCCTTGCGGGTGTAGTGAAAAAAAGAGGTGTGACAGCTCTGGCGACTCTGCTGGGGACAAGAACCCAGAATCTCCGGTTCAGGGTTCAGAATTCGAGCTTAGATATATTGTTGTATTTGTCTTTATCTGATTTTTCTACATGTTTCATGCTAAATGTGCAAAATGTTGCTGTTTACCGCTTTGATATTATCTGAATTGTATATAAACTATGGCGAAACCCTTCTCTTCTCACCTCCGGGGATGTGCTCACTGGTGGAGACTCCCTATTCTGTTAGTGTCAATACCCTGAAATAAGAAAGAGGCCGGACAAGTTACTAAGCCGGATGGCCTTTTGGTTCCCGGTACGTAGCCCCCTCCTCGACTCGAGTTGTCCGCTCGGGTACACAGTCTAGAACACATACCCAGGTTTTGAACCTAGAAGAACTTGACTTCATATCGGATCCCTAGTAGGAACGCTTATCTGCATCACGTGCATTTTGACTTAGGGGACTCAACACAGGGGTTGGGTCCGTCTAGGACAGGTGTACCCGGAATAATGGACCATCCTGATACATCCTACTTGTGCATTTATCTGTTTGGACTCGCATGCTGACCGGCTTTGAATATCTGGAGAATTGAAAAACAAAAAGGGGAAAAGAGAAAATAGTAGTGTGGAGAGTTAATTACCTATATTAGAAAAACCAAATGTCCAAGTAGTGCCGAAATTTGAGAAAATGAAAAAAAAAAAGAAGAAAAGTTCTTTTTAAGTTTGCCAATGGAAAAGAAAAACAAAAAGAGTATAAAAAATAAAATAAAAAGACTCTTGCTTTCAGAAATAGTGTATTTGCCAAAAACAAAAAGAGTCTTGTTTTCAAAATAGTTAGATTTATTTGCCCGAACTACGCTGGTTTGATTCTCACCGGGTGTGAGATACGTAGGCAACCCTCATCGGGTCCAACCTCCCCTTTTTCAAAAATAGCCAAAAAAAATGCCAAAATTTTTAATTTCATCATGAATAAGTCGGGTGCCGCCATTCTTGTTTAAAATAAGCCGAATGTCCCCAAAAGGGCGCCGGAAGGCCGTTTTTGCAAGAACAGCCACCCCGAATCATTTTTGACGGTTAGCAGGCACAGCCTTAAAATCTTCTTTATGAAGTGCTGAAAGGCCGTATCCACAATACCGGCTGTTTGTTTAAATTGGAAATTTGAACAGAGATTGTGCCATTTTTCTCTTTTAGGTCAAAATGAGTGATTAAAATCACCTTAATAAATGTGCAGGATGAGCACGACTCAAAATGAATTATTTTCAATCATGCATAAAATCCCTTTGGAGTTACGTCTGTGGTGGAA
>NW_017672004.1:225231-227071 GCF_001879085.1 Nicotiana attenuata
GGAGAATTGAAGCACAAGTGTTGATTTTAGTTTATGTCCTGATTCGTGTACTCAGACATTTAGTGCAATAATGTTATTTAAGTCATTGTTTATATTGTACTAATATGGACTGTACTGGACTGTTTAGACTATTAGGCTTGTGATTGTCTAATTTAAAATATTTAGCCTTGAACTAGCATAGTTAATTAATTGTGTTAGTTTGACGTTTTAAAATCAGGAGAATATTGTAGACTTGAGATCAATTCTGGCATTAGCGTGTATGCTCATATCAAGGACAATTTCAGGCCCAGTAAACATTTATGGAAGTACAGTACTTTAGTATCTAAAATCAGTAATCGTAGGTGTAGTTACTCAGTACACCTTCGCTACACTAAGTCCTTGAATTTAGCAAGAGTAGTTAGTTCCATGTTAATTCGGTGAATCCTATATGAACACGCAGCAAAGTTTAAAACGTGACTTGAGCATGAAACTGGAGTCTGCTGACCAGTAGTTCGTTGATTTGAATGGGTGTACCATGTTTCCTTTGTTTTAAAAATCATTGATTACCATTAAAACAATATGAAATAAGTTCAGAAGCTATTAGGATCCCATTGGGTTTTCTATTCTGATTTGGAATCTGTTGATGGATCAAGGCTCAACAGCCTGTGTTGATCGAGTTGGGCCTCAGTTCTGCTAAAGCCCGTCCCAGCTCTAGTCCTAATTCGTTTCTCATTTGGGCCTGTGCAAAGGCCCATAACTGGTCTACAGCCTTTTTAAAATAAAGCTGGATTGAAACTCCACCTCTCTGGGCTAATATCGAAGCCCAGTGACCTGAATTTTGCAAGTAGGCTAATAACTAATTAAGTAGGGCCTTTCCTTTTATTTTTAGAGACAATACATGATAGAAAATTGTAGATTACTCCAGGTTTGCCTTTAACAAAAAATGAGACGAGCCTCGCCGCACAAAACATATAAAATTGCGGGGCCCTCAATAAATGCTATAAAATACTTAGAATTCGGGTGAACCGTTTAGCGAATTCCACGGTTTTCCCCAAAGATAATAAAAGCGTAGTTGCTTTAGGCGCGTATGCACATTTATGTGACCCAAATCTAAATCTCAACGAAGTCGAAATGCGTCAAAAGCCACGGGTGCACTGGTGTGACGTGGTTCGAGATATATTTTCACGACGTTGCAATTCTTATTAAAAAGACATAAAATAAAAGCGGTTAAAATAAAAGGCACATAGGTTAGAATATGTTTAAAAATCAGATAAAAGCAAATGCAACAGTTGAGCGACCGTGCTAGAACCACGGAATCCGGGAATGCCTAACACCTTCTCCCGGGTTAACAGAATTCCTTACTCGGAGTTCTGGTTCGCGGACTGTTAACAGAGTCATAATTTCCTCGGATCGGGATTCACCCGGTGACTTGGGGCACCATTAACCTCCCAAGTGGTGACTCTGAATATTAATAATAAATCCCGTTCCGATTGTCCTTTAATTGGAAAAACTCCTTATGCCCTTGCGGGTGTAAGAAAAAAAGGAGGTGTGACAGCTCTGGCGACTCTGCTGGGGAAGAGAACCCAGAACTTTGGTTCAGGGTTCAGAATTCGAGCTTAGATATATCGTTGTATTTGGCTTTATCTGATTTTTCTACATGTTTCATGCTAAATGTGCAAAATGTTGCTTTTTACCGCTTTAATATTATCTGGATTGCATATAAACTGTGGCAAAACCCTTCTCTTCTTACCTCCGGGGATGTGCTCACTGGTGGAGACTCCCTATTCTGTTAGTGTCAATACCCTGAAATAAGAAAGAGGCCGGACAAGTTACTAAGCCGGATGGCCTTTTGGTTCCCGGT
>NW_017672005.1:0-4599 GCF_001879085.1 Nicotiana attenuata
AACAAGATGGAGGATGCTTGGTGAACAGATCAAAGATATTTTCTCTGAAAAGATTGGTGAACCAGTGACAAGCGAGGTATTCCAAGCAGAGATCTAAGTTATTATTAGAGAATGGCAAGTGAAGAAGCAATAGATCTCAAGGACAAGGCCATTGATTCAAATCGGGAACGAACAGCATGCGCGCTGAGTTGGTAACAATTAATATGCTTGGGAGTCCAGGTGAAACACAAAAGTTCGGTAAATGTCAGTACGAGCGGTGCATGGGACTCAGTATGAGCGGTACGACCTGATTCCTTTTTAGCCAAGGATATGTAGGCAACCTCAGAAGCAGGGTGTGGTCAACTTCTTCAAAATGCTTCACACGGAGTATTCAAACGGGCAAAAATCGCTCGTATCCGCTCACTTATCTTGGCACGAAAACTCTTCGTGTTTCCGAGCAAAGAGGGGCAGCTGTGAGCACGTGATTTTTGCCCTATATGAATTATTCCCAGAAATTCAAACAAAATGATTTCTTTCATTATTTTGCAATTTTATGGATTTTTGTGACATTTTATGTTAATTGTTTGCATTTTGTTTGTGCATTTTAATTAGTGAAAAATACAAAAATACTTGGCATTTGCATTTACGGTTAATTTCATATTTTTAAGATTAATTAGTAATTAAGTTACTTTAAGATTAAGAAAATAACAAAAATGGTTCTTTTGCATTTCTACTTTGAATTTGTTTTAGTTTTCTTTTAAATTAGGAATTGGTTTATTTGACAATTAAGTAGTATAATTTTAGAGTCAATTTGGGTCTTTTATTTTTAATTTTGCATTTAACAAAAATCAAAAAAATAAATAAAAGTAATAAAAAAAAGGGAAAAGCGAAGTCTAAAAGGGTTTAAAAGGGCTGGTTTGTGTAACACTTGGGCCAAAATTCAAAATCCAACCCCAAATAAGCCCCTGAACCCAGCCCAATGTCAACCTCCAGTCGGTCCACTCCTCATTTACACGAAACGACGTCGTTTAGTATCATTTGATCTCAGCCGTCGAGGATACTAGATCCAATGGCTCGGAACTGCTAATCCTTAGGTATAAAATGGTCGGAGCCCCCCCTACCCCCTTCTCCGTCTCTCTCATTACCCCATATCCAAACCCTAATCCCCACCGTCCTCCGCTGCATTCTGCCGTCCGCCGCCGCCGCCGGAAATCGCCCACGGCGGCGGCGAAGCTCCAACCCAGTCCAAAATTACACTCCCCCTCATCTCAACCTCCTCATCATGAATCCGACCTTGGCTTTTCTCAAATCATTGTCAAAGGGTTCGAATAATCCAAACCTTAGATGCTGTCGCCGCCGCCCACGGCGGCACCGACCCTCAACCCGTCCAAAATTACACCCTGAACTCCCCTCGCCTTCCTCTTTCCAAATCCCTTAACCCCGTCTCTCGAATCATTTCCAATCTCTTCGAATCTTAGATCAAAACCTCGGCCAAAACCCTAATTCCTCCAAACAGCCCCAAAATCATACCCAAGCTCTCCTCGACCTCCTCATTACGAATTTCAAGCCGGAATCCTTCGAATCGAAGTGGAATCCCACGAATCTTAAATCTAAGGTCTGAAGAACTTCAATCTATTTGGGTTTTCAAGTGTTCGAGGGGTCTTCAATTAATGTTACTTGTCTATTTTTGGCAAAATAAACATATAACATTAGTTGAGAACCAATTTTGAGAAGTCAGTCAAATTGAATGCTCAAAACCAGTGAGTTTCTTAATTTTTCTTGTTGTTTTATTTGAATCGTTTTCTCTTCCATGATTGTTTTGCCTCATTAATTGATTTGGATTCTGTTTTTATCCGTTTGGGGTCAGTAATCGAGTTTGTTCTTCTTTGTTCTTGTTTGTTCGTTGCTAACATGAATTTGTTCTTAATTCTGTCATTAGTATAGGCATTAGTTCTTGTTCAGTGTTTTAGGTTTAGTTTAAATTTTTGATTGACCATTTTAAGTCAGTAGGGTTTCTCCTTGTTAGATTAGATTTTCCTCATGATTAATTAATTCTGATTTGTTTTAGTCATTATTTCTGGTTGGATTCTGTTCTGTTTTGATTTTGGTTTCAATTAATTGATCCATGGATGTTATTGTTGAATTGATCTTAGTCCTGTATGTTTATTGTTAGTTCATTGATTACCTTAGGTAGTAATTAGAATTAATTAGTTAGGATGAGCTTATTGGATTTGTTTGGAGTTAGTTGAATTGCCCATTTCCTTTGAATAATTGACCACAGTTACTAACTCAGGTAAAAGGGTTGGGTTCAGTTAATTCTAGTTTGGTAAATTTCAGACTGAATAAAGGTTAGTTTAGGCATTTTAGATAGAAAGAATATTGTAGTAACTAGGATAGAATCATCTAGAAGTTTCTAGGTTGAGATGTTAAGTGAAATTTCAGTAAGTTAGTGGTGTAACTTGAGTAACAAGTCAACAAATGAGGGACTAAGTGAGTAAAACTGAAAAATAACATAGGGACTAGAGTGCAAAACTAAAGCCTGATTGTTCACTCTTATGGTGCCTATAAAAGGGCAGCGCCTTTGCCTTGATTCACAAGTTTTTGAGCCCCTGAAAAATTCCCAGAAGTTTCAGCCTCTAAAAATCCCTCCAAAACTCCCTCTATATTCTCCAAATCTGATTTTTTAAATTCAAACATTCAAAAACCAAAAACAATAGAAAAGCTATAAAAAACCAAATTTTTTTTGTTCCATTGGCACTGTTAATCTAATTGGAAACTGGTTGTCAGTTTGATCTCTCTAAATTCAGCATTTGGTAGCTGAAGTTATGAGATTGCTTTGACTGTGTGTGCTTTGATTCAAATTAAGGTTCAATCAAGTTCATTTTACTGTTATCTGATTGCTGTGGTGCTCCTGGACTTTGAATTGTTTTGTTTGAGTTCCAAATCGTGCCCGTTGATACATTTTGTTGATTGCTGGAGGTTGTTACTGCTACCTCTCATCGGTTGTAGCTGACCTCACTATTCCTTCTTATTTTGCAACTTTCAGGTACACATTTGAGCCAGCTTTCATGTGGTACATCCAATTGAAATGAAATGAAATAGGAGCTTAAGTTCAGAAGCTCTAGTTAACGTTTACTCTTGTACTTAACTGTAATAACTTGAATTGTTGTTTGTTAAGAATATATTGGACTGAATGGATTTCTAATTGTAATGGACGGTTAAGTTGTAATTATCAGCTTTAGTTAGTACTTATTTCATGTTAGCACATCTATGTTTAAAAATTTAAAATCAGGGTCAGTTTGACTTACTATTAGATTGAAATTGGTGAGTTCATGTTTTCCTAAGTAGATGCAATAGCTAATATCAGTATAGTAAGTTTCCATGTCAAAATTAGTATTTCCTTAAGTTCATTACTTCAGAACAGGCGTTAGCCTTTAGTATTTGGTATTTATGAGTCCTCTGAATTTAGCATGTAATCTTAGTAATTGTCTGATTTGATTTAGTTAGTCATTGGATAATTAGATACAAGCTATGAATTTAAATTTGTGATTCAAATTGTGTCAACTAGAATAAGAAATACAATGTCTAGCTTGCTGTCAAATATTGAACACACTGACCGTAGTAAAATCTGTGGTTTAAATCTGTTACTTTTGGTAAATTTGAGCATGGCACGCCATCCATGGGGATTCGACCCCCTGACCATCCCCAGGCGTCATTTGTTCAGTTTGGGCCCATGCCAGGTCCATCTACTATTAATTCAATAAAGGCTTGAGCTACTGGGCTCAACGGCAAGGCCCAAATAATCAAACAAATGTCACTTGGGCCCAGTTATATAAAAATCTGCTCAATAATTGCCTATTTGCCTCTTGATGAAATCTTTGGCCAATTAGGCTCACGTAGGTTCATAAAAAAAAATTACCTTAGAATAGAGTAAATTAATTCATAAATATAAAATTGAGTTTCGAATTAGGTAGCGGGTTCAAGCTAAAAGGGTCTTCCCTTTTGTTTAAATTCGGACTTGAATTCGAGGCCCGAATTTATAAATGTGAATTAATCGGCCTTTTAGAGACAAATAATAAATAGAAAATTTTAGTTTGCTTTAGGTTGGACCTTAATAAAAAAAAGAGATGAGCCTCGCCAAACAAGATATACAAATTGCGGGGCCCTCTTTAGTTACTTCTATAAAAAAAAATTTAGAATTCGGGCAGGCCGTTTAGTGAATTTCACTGCCTCCCGCAAAGTTAATAACACGCTAGCCACTTTAGGCACGTTTTAATAATTTTACCTTCTTAAATGCGGGTGTGCATTTCATGCGACCCAAATCCAAATCCCAAAATGTTGAATATGAATGTGTCGAG
The DNA here is from genome assembly GCF_001879085.1 of Nicotiana attenuata. NCBI lineage: Eukaryota > Viridiplantae > Streptophyta > Magnoliopsida > Solanales > Solanaceae > Nicotiana > Nicotiana attenuata. Next base: position 4,338 of record NW_017672005.1, read on the forward strand.
GATCCGGGTGCATTTCATGTGACGTGATCCGAAAACGCGTTCTTAAACGACGTTCACTTTCGTAATAATCGAATAAAAGCGGTAAATAATTCTAAAAGGCACTATGAGTTTTAACATGTATAAAAAATCAAAATTTAGCCAAATATAGCAGTTGAGCGACCGTGCCATAACCACGGAACTCGGGAGTGCCTAACCCCTTCTCCCGGGTTAACAGAATTCCTTACCCAGATTTCTGGTTTCGTGTACTGTTAAACAGAGTCAA
>NW_017672005.1:6835-88849 GCF_001879085.1 Nicotiana attenuata
TGTTACATTGATCTTTGGTTAATTTTGATCAACTCTCTGCTCTTCTGATTGCTGAGGTTCCTCTGAGGTTTACTGATTGGTTTTTCGAGTGGTTTTGGGTTTATTCAAATTGATTTTGAGTTTCTGTGGGTGTGTTCAAGCTGGTTTTCGAAATTGTTCTTGAATCTGCTGGTTTTTGAAATCATTTCTGGACTGCTGGTGTATTTTCTGAGCTGTTCTAAGCATCAGTGTGCTGCTGCCTATTATTCTGTTGCTGATCTCCTATTCTTCTGTTGTGATTCAATTCTCAGGTACACATTTTGAAACTGCCTCAATGTAACTTACGAGTTTGTGGAGATGAGTGAAATGCAGCATAGTTCCTGATAATTTTGTGTTATATCTCATGTAATCTCATGAATTTCAGTAGATCATGGTTTGTAATTAAGACTGAACTGTTATTTTGGACTATTTCGGATGGTTTGGACTGTTTCACACTTTAGTATAACAAATGTAGTACAAATAGATTTAACGAAGTTGGAGTTGATTGTTTAAATCTCATTGTAGTCAAGTAGTTTCTAAGTTTCAGCATGTTGATGCAAAAAATGATACAATCAGATTATTAGTCAGTCAGTGTATTGTAAATGTATTTGATTCTATGATTCAGGCTTCAAATTTTTTTAGTAATCACCTATAGCTTCCATATAAAATCAGGAAACATGCAAATAGCTGAATTAACAAATTGCCTTGTTAAATTGAATTGTCATTAGTGATTGTTTAGGTTGAATTCTCATAACTGAATGGGCTTGAATTTCAGAACGTCTATTGACTGAGTTAAACTATAAGTTGTCAAGGGAATGTGCCTTACTGGGCTCGACTGCCAGGCCCAAACGGCTGTCTGCAATTACACCTTTCAGTCCAGGCCCACAATTGGCCTGCCCTTTGGGCGTATCTGATTAATAGTTTTTTTATGAGGGTTGCTTGCAAGGCCCAACATGATAAGGATCTGTTTTTATGAGGGCACATGGACCCAAGTACAATAATTCTTAAACAATGTTAAATTAGGACTTTTCTTTTATTGATAGAGACGAAGCCCAATAGAAAATCATAGCCGTTTTAGGATTGACCTTTAAATAAATGGTGAGACGAGCCTCGCCAAATAAAAATATAAATTGCGGGGCCCTCAATAAATGCTATATAAAAATACTTAGAATTCGGGCGGACCGTTTAGCGAATTTCACGATCTTTCCCAAAGATAATACGCGTAGTTGCTCTAGGCGCGTATTTTAATAAAATTACCTTCTTAAATACGGGTGCACATTGATGTGACCCAAATCCAAATCTCAACGGAGTCGAAATGTGTTGACAACCATGGGTGCACTGGTGCGACGTGGTTCGAGATACATTTTCACGACGTTGCAGTTCTTATTAAAAAAATTAAATATATAATAAAAGCGGGTTATTAATAAAAGGCACATAGGTTAGAATATGTTTTGAAATCAGATAAAATCAAATACAACAGTTGAGCGACCGTGCTAGAACCACGGAATCCGGGAATGCCTAACACCTTCTCCCGGGTTAACAGAATTCCTTACTCGGATTTTTGATTCGCAGACTGTTAACAGAGTCATAATTTCCTCGGTTCGGGATTCAACCGGTGACTTGGGACACCATTAATCTCCCAAGTGGCGACTATGAAATCTTAATAATTAAATCTCGTTCCGATTGTCCTTTAAGTGGAAAAACTCCTTTACGCCCTTGCGGGTGTAGAGAAAAAAGAGGCGTGACATTAAAAACGGTGGGTGAAAATGATAAAAAACGTAAACAGCCACTCGGGCAAAAACATGTACCATAAACCGCCCATCGGGCATAATATCAATAGTACCAGCCCCTCGGGCTACCTCACAATCACTCATAATCAGCCCCTCGGGCATAAGATCAAGAACTGCCCCTTGGGCAAAATATGGATCCAGAACAGCCCCTCGGGCAACAACATAAATCAACAACGGCTTCTCGGGCTGCATCACATCACTCACACTGGGTACCGCGCTCACTGGGGGTGTATAGACTCCGGAGGGGTTCCTACAGCTCAAGCGCTATAACAAGCCATCTCGTGGCATAAACAATTAGGCCCTCGGCCTCACATAATCACAAGCCACCTCGAGGCATAAGTCAATCAGGCCCCCGGCCTCATAATATCATGAATCAGTAATAACCTGCTGCGGCGTACAACCTGATTCCATAATATCCTCACAACACAGGCCCTCGGCCATACTCAGTCAGATAACCTCTCAAGACACTCGGGCTAACAGTAAATAAAATTGGGTGCTCAGCCCGAATTATCATTTAAAGTATCAAAACGGAGTAAATACGACTGAGTTATGAAATCAGTAAAATACAGCATAACTGAGTATAAATATTAAGTCAAAACAGTGAGGAATAGTAGTATAAAGCCCCTAAGGGTCCAAACAGTAAAATATAGCATGACTAAGTACACATATGGCATTCAGCCCAAAACATAGTAATACTTTCCAAAACACAATGATATCAAACAGTTTTCAATCAAATACGCGACTTAGTTGTCTTAGGGGACGGACCGAGTCACAATCCCCAACGGTGCACGACCCCACACTCGTCATCTATCGTGTGTGTCACCTCAAAGTAGCACAACGATGTGAAATCCGGGGTTTCATGCCCTCAGGAGAACATTGACAATCATTACTTACCTCGAACCGGATGAAATTCTACTCTGCAATGCCTTTGCCTCACAAATTGGCCTTCGGATGCTCCGAATCTAGCCACAACAATTCGATACAATCAATACGAGCTAAAGGAATCAATCCCATAAGAAAATGCTAAGATTAAGACCAAAAGTCAAAATGTCAACTCAGAAGTCGGTCCCCGGGCCCACATCTGGAAATTCGACCGAAATCTCAAAATCCAACAACACATTAAATTACGAAACTATCCATACTAGTTTCACTCAGTTCCGACTCCGAATCGGCTTTCAAATCCCAAAAAATTATTTATGAAGTTCCACAATTTTTCCCAAATTTTCATCCCAAATCTCTACTCTAATGATGAATCCAATGATATAATCATGTATTTTAGCAAAAATTGAGTTAACATCACTTACCCCGATGGTTGTCTTGAAAATCCCGCAAAAAATTGCCAAAGGCCGAGCTCTCTATGTCAAAATATGAAATAAAACCCCAAATCTCATATTTATAGCGCATCTCTCGGATTCCCGTCACCTCTGACCACGGTAAAACCATTGCTGCCGCGGTAAAACCACTGCTGACCGCGCTTCTGGTGGCTGCACAGACATGCCTTAGTATTTAGGTTATAACTTTCTCTACAGATGTCCAATTTATGATTTATTTACCTTTCTGGAAACTAGACACGAAGGGCTACAACTTTAGTTTTTGGATCATCTTAAAATTCCTTGTAGATCAAACGTTATAGGCTTCTGAAGTCGGACAACCAAACCTGCGGATTCTCCCCTGGACCGCCTCAGCTCTTTTTTCCGCCCCAGCGGTAAAACCTCCGCCTCAGCGGTAGATTTAAGTACCAGAACTGTTGCTTGAGTTCCGGTGATGCCCGGACTCGCTCAAAACTCACCCGAAACACGCCCGAGGCCCTTGGGACCTCAACCCAAACATACCAACACCTCCCATAACATCCTTAACACTTAGTCGAGCCTTCGAATCACTCAAAACAACACCAAAACACCAAATCAACTACGGATTCAAGCTTAAGAACTTATGAACTTTCAAATTCCACTAACATCGCCGAAAACTATCAAATCACCTCCGAATGACCTGAAATTTTGCACACCTGCCCCAAATGACACAACGGACTAACTCCAATTTCTGAAACTGCATTCCGACCCTGATATCACAATTTCCACTGCCGACCGGAAACACCAAATTTCCAATTTCGCCAATTCAAGCCAAAACCAACTCGGTCGTGATGGCGCCTATCATGGAACTAGGCCAGCCGACACAAACCCAAAACCAATTAGTATTTGCATTCTTAGGATAAAATCAAATCTATTTAATAATAAACCTTTATATAGAGTTTAAAACAAAACAACAGTGTGGAAAGAAAGCCCGACATCGGGGTGTCACTAGTCATGAGCATCTACTAGAACGTTCTGACAACCTCAACACCAACATGGTCGGGGAAATACACAAAATACACTAAGGGAGAATAAGGAGGGAGAAAAGTAGGGCTGCGATCGACAGGAAGCTACCTTGCTAACTCCGATGAACCTGCCACCGAGCTCAGAATATACCTGGATCTGCACACAAGGTGCAGGGAGTAATGTGAGTACGCCAACTCAGTAAGTAATAAAAGTAAATAAAGACTGAGCAGTAAGAAATCACGTAATCCAAGTCCTAGCACCATAGTGGGTACAGTATGTTTCCAGAACATGATACAAATCAAATCATCTCGTTAAACTCCAATTTCAGTAAAATCCTTTGAAAAAAAATATATTTTCTATGAGTTTCAATAGAGGTCCAACGTAGTTTATAGTGAAAGTGATGAAAATCCTAATCGGCCCCTCGGGCAAAACATAGTTCGTATACAGCCCCCGGGCAAACATAAATCATAAACGACCCTTCATGCAAAACCTCTTGGTCATTCATATACATCACATAATAAGAAAATCTCAGTGGAAATAACAAAACCAAATCAGTAATTTAATTCCAAACATCTCGTAAAAATCCAGTTCCAATGAATGTTGCTCAAAACATTTGTTTAACCTTTTCAATAGAGGCTCAGTATAAAAATGAGCGAAAACAATAATTTAGTCAACATATTCAATAGAGACTCACTTTAAGGATGAGTGAAAACAGTAATTTCATAAAACAAGCCCCTCAGGCAAAGAATCACTCGTATATAGGTATATATAGCCCCTCGGGCAAGCCTCTCAGTCACTCATGACTCAACTCTCACCAATCAGCGCTCATTCTCAGCATTCACGCTCAATAGGTACCATATAATAACTGTTGCAGCGTGCAACCCGATCCATAGATATATAGTCAACTGCGCTCACTAGGGGTGTGCAGACTCCGGAGGGTCTCCTTCAGCCCAAGCGCTATATATATATATACATACATACATATATATATATATATATATATATATATATATATATATATATATATATATATATATATATATATATATACATGCAGCCCGATCCATAAATGTATAATCCTCACAACCAGGCCCTCAACCTCTCATAGATATTAACCTCACAAGCCACTCGGACTATCAGTAAAACAGGGCGTGCAGCCCAAAACATCACTTATAGTATCAAAACTGAGTAAATAAGGCTGAGTTATGAAATTAGTAAAACGCAAAATGACTGAGTACAAATATTAAGTCAAAACAGTGAGGAATAGTAGTAAAAGCCCCTAAGGGTCCAAACAGTTGGCACGAGGCCCAAATATGGCATCCAGCTCAAAACATAATAATCTTACGGGACGGACCAAGTCAGAAACCTCAACGGTGCACGACCCCACGCTCATCATCTAGCATGTGTGTCACCTCAAAGTAGCACAACAATGTGAAATCCGGGGTTTCATACCCTCAGGACAACATTTACAATCATTACTTACCTCAAACCGTATGAAAATCCTACTCAGCAACGCCTTTGCCTCTCAACTCGGCCTCAACTCGCCTCGAATCTATCCAAAATTAGAATCATAACATCAATATACGCTAAGGGAACAAAGCCCACGCGAAAATAACCAATTTACATCAAAAATCCCAAAATTGGTCAAACCCGACCCCCGGGACCATGCCTCGGAATCCGATAAAAATCACATCATTAGAATCCTCATCCTCCCACGAGTCGATACATACCAAGATCATAAAAATAGGACCTTAAATGGCCCCTCAAATCCCCAATTTAACTCTCTAATTTCAAGCCCTAATTTTTCTAACTCTTTCTCCAATTTTCCCACTAATTTTCATGATTAAACAATGAAATAATCACCATAAACACAAGACACAAAGCCCAAGTAGCTTACCTCTCTAGAATCACTTGATTTCCTCTTGAAATCACAGCTTGGAGCTCCAAAATCGACCAAAAATGGTGAAGAAATGAGTGAAAATCGCGAAGGATCCTTTATATACATTCTCCCCAGCACTTCCGCATCTGCGGTCCCCATTACGCATCTGCGGAACCGCATCTGCGCAAAAATCTCCACTTCTACGGAATCTCGTAAAAAGGGCATTCCCGCTTCTGCGGTTGCCTGACCGCACCTGCGGTCATCGCAGATGCGGGGACAAAACCGCACCTATGACCCCTGCTGCACATCTACGACTCTCTTCCGCTCCTGCGGAGCTCACACTTGCGGTCCCAATCCGCTGGTGCGGATATAACAGAAGCAACAATACCAGCTGCAATTTCCCAAGTTCAAATTCTCCGAAAACTATCCGAAATCATTCCGAGGCCTCCGGGACCTCAACCAAAAATATGAACAAGTCACATACCATCTTTCAAACTCATACCAACCCTCAAAACACTTAAAACGATATTGTAACACCAAATCACCCTCGGATTCAAGCCCAAGGATTTCAAAAATTTCCGAATTTCAAAACCATTCCAAAAACCTATCAAACCTCATCCGAATGACCTGAAATTTTGCACACACGTCACAAATGACACAACGAACCTACTCCAATTTCCGAAATTCTAATCCGACCCCGATATCAAGATTTCCACTGCCGACCAGAAATGCCAAATTTCCAATTTTGCCAATTCAAGCCTAAATCCACCACGGACCTCCAAATTCCATTCCGGACGCGCTCCTAAGTCCAAAATCACCCAACAGAGCTAAACAAATCATATAAGTCCAAATCCGAGATCGAATACTAAAAAATCATAACTTGGTCAAACCTTTCAAATTTAAGGATTCAAACTGAGAATTGTTCTTCCAAATCTATTCTGAATATCCTGAAAACCAAAACCGATGATTTACATAAGTCATAATACATCATACGGGGCTAGTCATGCCCGAGAACTGGCGAGCGAAGTGCAAATGCTCAAAATGATCAGTTGGGTCGTTACACATTTGCGAAGTGCATCTGGAGGATGAGGGAGATTTGTTCTTTGCGTTCGCGAAGGAGGATGCATTCGCGAAGAAGAGGGGAGGCAACTGGGGACCCCATGACTTTGTTCTACGCGTTCTTAGGGGTGAGGTCGCGTTCATGATGAGTAGGGTCAGCAAAGCTTCGCGTTCGCGAGTTAGAGGACGCGTTCGCGAAGGATTAATTTGAGGGGTAGTCAGAGTGTTCTACGCGAACGTGAGGGGAAGGTCGCGTTCACGATGAAGGCATAACTGCGCAGAATAAATGATTCAAAAATGAGAGTTTTGAGTTCATATCACAAAATTGAAATGGGAGCTCGGTAGAAGGTGATTTTTGAAGAGATTCTTGCATGGGTGTTTGGGGTAAGTGATTCCTATCTAGTTTTGGTTAATTTCCATAATTATTCCTTTGATTCCATCATTTAATTTGTGATCTGCAATGGAAAATTGGGTAAAATGATGAGCGGGTTTTGGGTCGTGACAAGTTGGTATCAGAGCCTAGGTTACATAGGTCTCACGAGTCATGAGCGAGTTTAGTAGAGTCTCGCGGATCGGTATGGAGACTCTGTACTTATCTTCAAGAGGCTGCAGAACCTTTAGGATAACTTCACATTCTTGAATTCTTATCGTGCGACCTTGATTCAGGTTGACATGTAACTCCTTAAATTCCTTCCACGCATTCGTGTGCGTGCGTGAGTGCTCGGTATCAACTGTGCATCAACTGCTTGTGTTTCCTTGATCGAAGGGCGAGATGTGATTTTTGTGTGTTGATGTTGGGCCAGTCTGGAGGACTCGAGGCTGGATTTTGCCTATAGCTTGAGTGCTGAGGCGTTGATTGTGTGGGCACGTGCTTCTGGATTTATATATTCGGTAGTGTCCCTATTAGAGGAAGTGATGACCATGATGGCTATGTGGTGAGTATGATGTGACTGCGAGATGTGTTCATACGAATTGAATGTGACGAGAAGAGTCTGCTTGAGGATAGAAGGAACTATTAGGGGCTTGATTTCCATCTTGATTTGATGTATAGCCCCGAGTTATTGGTGTGTGAAGGATCTTTTCATATGGTCTAGTTGGGGAATGAAGTAGATTTCATGTTACGATATGAGATTCAGAAAGATTTGGTGATTGCGTGATGTTTATGGCAGTGGAAGGGTATAAAGAGAAGTTAGTTTGAGGCGGAGCAGGTGGGTTATCTACTGTGGAGTGTTCTGAAGTTGGTGCGATAACAATGTTGTTTGTTGAAAGTCCTCTTTTAGCAGTGAATTATTTGTGTTGCAGTTCGAGTTTGGATCACGTATGCGAGTTGTCTTGACTGTTACGAGGGTGAATGCGAGATTTGCGGATTATTTGAAGTACTAGATGGTTTGTGTTGCACGAGCTTATGAAGGATTTAGTTAAACCTCACTATGGTATTATGGCAGTAGTAGAGTATGGGCATTGTGAGTTCTGTCTGTTTTGACCTATGGCTTTGAGCCAAGTGGGGGAGTCCGCTATTGATTAGTTGATGGCATGGTTATGTGTTGTATTGGTTTCAGTTTGAGGTATACTAGTGAATCAGTTGTGGCTTGCAGGGTTGAGATCGAGGATGGTTCGGGAAAAAGGAATTTTATATAAAAGTTATGTTATGCTTTATGGGTGTATGAGAATCACGGAATGACATGAGTTGTTATTGGTAAAGGATGTACGGTGCATAGAGTAGGAATTTATTTGGTTGCAGTAAGGTGGGGTTACTTCCATAGGTGTTGTTGTTCTAATGAGGCACAGGTCGTCCAGTTCATTTTATCAGTCTAATTGAAACCTGAGTAGAGTTGATGACTCCTAAGAATGGTTTTAATGGATTCGAGACTTATATGTAATAATTGGAGATCTTTAGAGGGTGCATTTGACTAGAAACTGAGGTTTACATTGGAGAGTGTTAAGATTTGTGGCATTTCTATATCATTATGCATTCTACACATCAGTATCAGGAAGGTGAGGGTAATGGCTTTAGATTAGCATGGAGTCTCTTCAGGGTAAGTATTTTGAATGTGGTGCTTTTGGGGATATTTGAGAGAGTAGTCAGCGACTTATGAGCCTTAGGATGGTGCGGTTTTTATGCTTGGGACTCGTGTGGTGAGTCCGGGTCGAGGATTGTGGTGTTATAGTGAGAAGAGGTATCAAGTTGAAGGTAAATCAGAAGGGACTTGGATAGGTGGGATAACGTGGTAGTAGGTCGGATCGGCATGGTGAAGGATATGATTAGTTCTTTGGATGCTTTTGAGGTAATGAGTTTCTATAGGTGTTTTGTGGCAATGCCCTTGGGTTTTGGTGACATGCGTAGCTTGGTTGAGTTAGAAGGATTCAATCCTGACAGTTTGGTTTTGTGCAAATGGAATCCGGAGAGTTCTCGATGGTTTCTACCACGGTTAGAGATGTATATTTTCTACTGGCTTGAAGGGCATGCGATATAGCAGTTTTCTTCTAAATTGGACCAAATGGAAAATTTTTGGCTAGTGGAGTACGTAGTTGCTTGTGGCCCGGAATGGATTATGAAGTTCTCATGTTATCCTAGGATGGTATGGTATATGCGGTATGTTGTGTAGGGTTGAAATTTGTATGTGTAAGGTCACGCTTCAGTTTTGAAAGGAAGGTCATGAATTCTTAGGCAGCATGGACTGTTTCAGAAGATTAGGGAAATAATAGTACTATTTGAGGTGGCTTTATGAGGGTATACATTTCAGAAAAAGGCAATGTGTTTGAGTTATGGATACTTCATTAGTACTACGGAACTCTCTTGTTGGATCGATTGCTGATATTCAAGTTTGCTTGGTAGCACAGAAGAATTTTAGGAGTATCTCTTGTGGAATGATTGAGTATCAGATGTGTGTTAGGTGTTCGGGCAGTGGAGTTGGGATCGGATATGGTGACTCATGTGCATTATGGATTTGGAGACTGGGAGCTCTCAAAGACAAGTCATGTCGTGGTTGTGGACCGCGTATATCGGTCTTGTGTGATGACTATCGGGGTTTGGAGACCCGAGTGGATCCTTTGTTGCGTAGTATGTTAGATTTTTGTGTGATTCTAGGTATGGACTTGTTGTCTCCATGTCGTGTTATTCTGGACTGTTGCGCTAAGTCGGCGACATTGGCTATGTCGGGGATCCCACTGATTGAGTGGTGAGGTTCGATGGATTATGTTCCCAGTAAGGTGATTTCATTTTTTTTGAAGACCCAAAGGATGGTTAGGAAGGGTTGTCTTTCTTATTTGTTCTTCGTAAGGGATGTCAGTGCAGAGCCTCCTACCATTGATTCAGTTCCAGTGGTGATGGATTTTTCCGGATGTGTTCCTGTTGCCGGGCATGCTGCCGGACAGGGTTGTTGATTTCAGCATTGATTTGGTGTCGGGCACCGTATTGTATGGCTCCGGCGGAGTTAAAGGAGTTGGAGGAGCAGCTTCAAGAACTCCTTGATAAGGGGTTCATTGATAGGCCAATATGGATGTGTTGAATCGATTGTTACTGAGCTTATTAGTGTTCTGGGTGATCTATGAGTTACCTTCCATGTTGCGAGGAGTTATGATTTATTGGTTGTAGGCACATATTGTGCGGTTCTATTGGGGTCTCATAGTGGAATTTGAGCGGGAAGAGTATTGGGTATTGCTCGGTAGATAGCGTATCGGTTGTGTCCCTTCGGGTTTGTGTGGTTTTATGTCATTTGCCTCGCCGTGGTTAGGATGAATTGCTTTTGGTTCTAGACATCATATTGCGTGTGGTTGTTGATCTTGAGCATAGCGGCTTGAGGTGTTTCATGTGGACCAGTGTTTGGATGGGGTCGTGCATTGGAGCGAAGTTATGTGGAGGTATGATCCATCGGGTTAGATTCGTGTGTTCTGACTTTACGATGTGTGATGGGTCCTCTACATTTTGTGTTGTGGTGGTACTGGTGAGTACATTTGGACTGTTTCTTATTGGTGCGCGGGTCGCACGAGTTGTGGATTTAGATTGTATCGATGTGTTATGTCACTAGAGTGGTCGTGTTGGATGAGATGAGGTCATTGGGATCTAGAATGAATGCTATAGGATTCGATTTTAGCATGTTCGAAGGATAATACCGGGATTCGGCTTAGAAATTTACTATGGTCCTTGCCGAAGGAGAGGGAGCTCCACGACTTGTTGATCTGAGGAATGGTTATGATTTTCTGCATGTTTCATTCATCGTTGGCAGTACGAAGTGTTGGATGAGGTTTTTTTTATAAGAGGTTTATGATCGATATTCGGTTGTTTTGAGCAGTTAATGTGATTTGAAGTCTTCTCTATGAGTGTTTGAATTGTATGGTATATCATGTGGTTTCCATCTTGAGTTGTGGTTATGGCTTGCTACAGCGTGTTCAGATTTATTCGGTGTGCGGATGTGAGATTCTGATCTTATAGATAATTTCAAAAGTGGAAATCTGGTTTTAAGGTTTATCGGCTAGGTTGGATTGTGAAACTTCAGTTACATTGCGCTATCGGGTCTATATGAGATAGGGTGACGTGGGATCACCCTCGGGTATGTGCATGGTAAGGTTATACAACGATTTAATGGTTTTCAGAACAACTCTGCGCACGTTCGAGGACGAACGTATGTTTAAGTGGGGGAGGATGTAATGACCCGGCCGGTCGTTTTATGAATTTCAGCCCTGTTTCCCCCATTTCTGCTTCTTCAGGCCTTGTTCGGCTGTATTATGTGGTATCGGGTTAGTTGATTCGGGTTCGGAGTGGTTTTGGAGAGGTTTGAGACACTTAGTCTCTTTTGAGTAAGCTTGAGTTGGAAACGTCAACCGGATGTTGACTATGTGAAAAAGGGCTCAATTGTAAATTTTGATGGTTCGGATAGCTTCGTTAGGTGATTTGGGACTTAGGAGCGCGTTCGGAATGTATTTTGGAGGTCCGTGGTAGATTTAGGCTTGAATTGGCAAAAATGGATTTTTAGCGTTTTACGGTTGATAGTTAAATTTTGATATCAGGGTCGGAATTGAATTCCGAGAGTTGCAGTAGGTCCGTTGTGTCATATGTGACGTGTGTGCAAAATTTCAGGTAATTCAGACGAGGTTTGATAGACTTTTTGATCAAAAGCGGAATTCGGAAGATTTTGGAACCTTAGGCTTGAATCCGATGTTATTTGGTTTATTCGATGTTGTTTGAGGTGTTTTGAAGATTGGTATAAGTTTGGATAGTGGTATATGACTTGTTCGTGCTTTTGGTTGAGGTCCCGGGGGCCTCGGGGTGATTTCGGATGGTTAACGGGATGTTTGGAGTTGGGAAATTGCAGCTGAAGCTGCTGAGTTTTCTGTCATAACCGCACCTGCGGCTTAGGGACCGTAGGTGCGAGCCCGCAGATGCGGCCAAGAGAGGGAAAGGCTGGAGCCGCAAAAGCGGAACTTTTGGCGCACCTGCGATGGTGCAGGTGCGAGAACATGATCGCAGGTGCGGTGGCTGGGCGGATAAGTGAAATCCGCAGATGCGCACCTGGGACCGCAGGTGCGATAACCGGACCGTACCTGCAGTTTTGCTAGGTCGGAACATATATATTTCTTCCTTCGTGAATTTGGGTTATTTTTCATAACATTTAAAACGGGAAGAAGCTTTTGAGAGCAAATTCAAGGGATAATTCAAGAGGGTTCTTAGAGGTAAGGTCCTTGGTCCCTAAACTCGTTTTCATGATGATTTTTAAGGTTGTAAGCATGAAATCTATGGGAAAATCAGTAGCAAATTGGGGGTTAGGGCTTGGAAAATTGGAGACCTAAAATTAGGAATTTGAAGGATTATTTATGGTCGGATTTTGGTATTCTTGGTATGTATGAACTCGTTAGAGTGTAAGGATTCTAGTTTTGATTTTTATTGGAATCTGAGGCGTGGGCTCGGGGGTCAGGTTTTGACCAATTTTGGGATTTTGATGTAATTTGATTATTTTCGAGTGGGCTTTGTTCCCTTAGCATATTTTGATGGTTATATACTGATTTTGGTTAGATTCGGGGCATTTGGAGGCCGAATCGAGAGGAAAAGGCATCGCGGGCTAGAGTTTGTCTTGGCTTGAGGTAAGTAACGCTTCCAAACTTGGTTCTGAGGGCTCGAAACCCCGAACTGTGTGTTCTATGATTACTATTGAGGTGACGCAAATGCTAAGTGACGGGCGTGTGGGCGTGCACCGTGAGAAATGCGACCTGGATCATTCCATGGCACCACTTAGTGACTCTTTTATGTTGATATTGTGTTGTAATTATGTGATTAAGTTGATAAGCTGCAAATCATACTAAATATCATGTTAAGGCTTCACGCCGATATTGTTGAGACCAGAGAGGTCGTTTCTTGCTATCATGTCATTTGTTTCACTTATAATCTATACCCAGTCCTGTTAATGCATAGTATATCATGTCTCAGTCTCGATTATTGCTACTTGACATATCATATCATTGTTAGGGCTTGTATCATGACATTTTAGCCCGTGTGTGTGAGACTGAAGAGTATTTACTGAGTGAGGCCGAGGGTCGGATATTGATTGACAGTATGGGATCGGGCTGCACGCGGTAGCAAGATATTGATCATGCTTTCACTTGCACTGATATAGCGCTTGGGCTCAGAAAAGCCCCTCCGGAGTCTTTACACCCCCAGTGAGCGCAGTAGTTGATGATATTGAGGGATGGATCTTCCCTGGACATGGAGCTTGTCCGAAGTATTTATATTTGGAGATGGATCTTCTCCATAGACTGGAATGGCCTTCCTCGGTACTGGATGACTGTTGTCAGTGATGTGTATATATATTCCGGGATGGAACTTCCCTGGGCCTTGTGATCAATATATAGTACCGAGTGTTTGTGAGTTTGTTATTGATATTATCTGGAGATGGATCTTCTCCATAGGCTGGAATGGCCTTCCTTAGTACTAAGTGATTGTTGTCAGAGATATATATATTCGGAGATGGATCTTCCCTGGGCCGTGTGAGCCATATACAGTACTGAGTGGACGAGCATTTGAAGTTGTGGGCACATGAGCACTCAGCATGGTGCATTTGATACAGCATGTGCATTGACATGTAGATGTAGCAGAGTTGCACTCCTTTACCTTGTTCATACTTGCTGTATCTTACTATTCAAGCTGTCTATTTAACTGAAAGCATGCCTACGTTTCTGTACATTAGTTCTGTTATCCTTGAGGAGGTTGAGTTCGTCATTACCTATCAGTTCAAAGGCTGGACTTGTTACTACTGAGTTGGTGTACTCACGTTACCCCCTACACCTCGTGTCCAGATTCAGGCACTTTGGATCCAGTGGCGGATGTTTGATCGAGGCTTCTGACTTAGAAGATTATTGAGGTACCTGCACGGCGTTCGCAGGCCTTGGCTCTCCACTTTACTTTCCAATTGTATTTCAGTGTTCCCTAAGACATTATATGAGACTATGTATTTTTCCTTAGACGTTGATGCACTCAGTGACAACCCAGTTTTTGGGCTGGATTGCATTTATTCTTGAAATTTCTTATGTTTTCAAATAATTCTTTAACTGTTAAAATCTTCCTTAAATGTTTTCAAACTTATTATTATCGTGTTGATTGTTGAGTTTAGGCCGGCCTAGTTTCACGATAGGCGCCATCACGACGGGTCATATTTTGGGTCGTGACAATTCTGCTCATCCTCAGTCATAGCAGAGGGCACATGGACCTGAGCAGCTACAACCGGCTGAGCTGGGAGTGCCCCCGGTGTTTGGAGATCCCGTACTGCCTACTGCTCATCCTTAGAAGTGGCTGCTGCGGCCGGAGCAGAGATCGCTTGAGCAAGACTGGTACACATGGTCAGAATTTGAGCTAAGGCCTCTTGAAGGCCTAGATTCACGATGGGCAGAGCTGGTGCCTGAGCTGGGACCACTGGCTCAACTGTATATGGTACCTTCTCCTGAGCTGGGGCGACTGGTGGGTCTGCAGGTGCTGCCCTAGCGGTTATACGAGCTGCACCCCTGCCCATACCACAACCTCTACCACGACCTCAGGCTCTCGCGGTCCTAACTGGTAGTACTGGTGGTTGTCCTTCCTGTCCGGTAGTACGTGTCCTCACCATCTATGAGGGAATAGAATAACAGAAGTTTAGTTACCGAAATAAAAAATTCAGCACGACACGAATACAAGAATGTGAAGTTTCCTAAGGGTTCAGTAGCCTCTCAAAGATAAGTACAGACGTTTCCGTACCGATTCGCAAGACTCTACTAAACCTGCTCATGAATCGTGAGACCTATGTAACCCAGGATCTGATACCAACTTATCACAACCCAAATCCTAATATGTCATGATGGAGCCTATTGCAGTACTAGGTCAGCCGACATTTCCAAAATTTAACGGAAAAATGAATAAAATTAGTTTTAAATGACAAAATTCTTATAAACGGGGTAAAAACCCAAAACACGAATGCGGAAAAATAACTCCCAAATCGTGGTGTCACTGAGCTCATGAGTATCTAAACATCACCAATCTAGAAAAGTAATGACCACGAATGTTTGGATCTAAATACAATTAAAAGGAAAGATAAGGAAGGCGAAACAAGGACTGCGAACGCCGGGCAGCTACCTCATAATCTCCAAAGATCAGCTGCACGATATCAACACCCACCATGTTCGGAAACACCTAGATCTGCTCACGAAGTGCAAGGTGTACCATGAGTACAACCAACTCAGTAAGTAACAAGACTGAATAAAGAACTGAATAGAGTAACGAGCTACACAGTTATAGTTCAATCTCAGTAGTTTCAACAAAGAAAGTAGACATGCTTTCAAATCCAGACATTTAAGTCAAATCAATTTATACATGCCAAGTTCAAGTAAAAATTGGATATAATATCCCTCAGAGATTTCAAATAGTGATGAATGGAAACTATGTGCAACAACAATGAAATCAAATACCGCCTCTCAGTGCAAAAGTCACTAACTACTCCCAATCACTCCAACCTCTCAATTACTCATTCCTCACATCCACTCATGTCTCACAATCACTCAACACTTGGCACTCGACACTCGCACTCAGTATGTACCTGCACTCACTGGGGTGTGTACAGACTCCGGAGGGGATCCTTAAAACCAAGCGCTATATCAAGCCAATCATGGCATCAAATCAATGAAACATGCTTGGGCACCCGATCCCATAAATATCCTCACAATCAGGCCCTCGTCC
Organism: Nicotiana attenuata; assembly: GCF_001879085.1. Lineage (NCBI taxonomy): Eukaryota > Viridiplantae > Streptophyta > Magnoliopsida > Solanales > Solanaceae > Nicotiana > Nicotiana attenuata. Next base: position 23,090 of record NW_017672005.1, read on the forward strand.
TCACTCAGTCATCAATCTCTCCAATCTCTCGAGCTCTCAGAAATCATGAAAATCAGCCCAAACAGAAATGATATGATGTATCAACAAGGAATAATAGAGACTGAGATATGATATGCAAATAAAACAGAGACTGAGTACAAACATCAATTAACAACTAGTTCAACATGTATCATGGCCTCTGTGAGTCCAAACAGTACCAACACATACCCTAAACTTGATTTCTAATATGATTTGTAGTCAAATTTCTATAACACGTGGAAAGCATATAGCTAGCAACAAGTTATTTAACTTCACAATTTCATGGAATGAACCAAGTCACAATTTCTACGGTGCACGCCCGTCACCTAGCATGTGCGTCACCTCAAAACCAATCACACGACACAAAATCCGGGGTTTCATACTCATAGAACAAGATTTAGAAATGTTACTGTAGACATCGAAATTTTAAGGGATCAAGCCAAATCCTAAGTTAAAGATACTACAGGACTCCTGAAATCCTAGAAGTCTATTAGGGTTTTTCTTAAAGGTTGCTCTACCCTAAGCCCTAACTCACACCTATATAAAGGAATACATATTCCCTTGAAGAGGCGTCTCAAAATCCCATAAACTTTTGGGATATTCACAAAGAGATCAAAATATATATGGCCGGATACTTTTTGACAATCAAATAGTTCAAGAATATCCACAACATACTTCATGGATATCAAATAAATCCAATGAAGTCCGCATCATCCTACGTTCGAGAAACACGCTGCTCCGGCCCTAGAATCATGGAGATAATCAGGAGAGAAGAATCAAAGGAGAAACAAATTGTATCCGCATTATTTTTCAATAAAATTATATTTCTTCATATTTATTTTATGGTTGCAATTTATATTTGTATAACAAATAATTTTTTGCAGACAAATTGGCACGCCCAGTGGGACCAGTTCTGCCCTTCATCTCTTCCTCTTGTAAATCGAAAACTCCAAGTTTTAAAATCATTTGTTGCGATGGTCGAGTACTCCAAGTCTCCTCTTAAAGTATCAGCAAACCTACACCACGACAAACCTTGAAGTAGGGGGCATTTGTAGACATCAAAATTTTAAGGGATCGAGTCAAATCCTAAGTTAAAGATACTACAGGACTCTTGAAATCCTAGAAGTCTATTAGGGTTTTTGAAAGATTACTCTACCCTAAGCCCTAACTCACACCTATGTAAAGGAATACATATTCGCTTGAAGAGGCATTTCAAAATCCCATAAACTTTTGGGATATTCACAAAGAGATCAAAATATATATGGTCGGATACCTCTTGACAATCAAATAGTTCAAGAAGATCCACAACATACTTCATGGATATCAAATAAATCCAAGGAAGTCCGCATCATCCTACATTCGAGAAACACGTTGCTCCAGCCCTAGAATCACGGAGATAATCAGTAGAGAAGAATCAAGGGAGAAGCAGATTGTATCCGCATTATTTTTCAATAAAATTATATTTCTTCATATTTATATCGTGGTTGCAATTTATTTTTGTATCACAAATAATTTTTTGCAGACAAATTGGCACGCCCAGTGGGACCAGTTCTGCCCTTCATCTCTTCCTCTTGTAAATCGAAAACTCCATGTTTTAGAACCATTTGTTGTGATGGTCGAGTACTTCAAGTCTCATCATAAAGTTTCGGCAAGCCTACACCCCAACAAACCTTGAAGTATGGGGTATTTGTAGACATCGAAATTTTATGGGATCAAGCCAAATCCTAAGTTAAAGATACTACAGGACTCTTGAAATCCTAGAGGTCTATTAGGGTTTCTTAAAGGTTACTCTACCCTAAACCCTAACTCACACCTATATAAAGGAATACATATTCCCTTGAAGAGGCGTCTCAAAATCCCTTAAACTTTTGGGATATTCACAAAGAGATCAAAATATATATGGCTGGATACTTCTTGACAATCAAATAGTTCAAGAAGATCCACAACATACTTTGTGGATATCAAATAAATCCAAGGACGTCCGCATCATCCTACATTCGAGAAACACGCTGCTCCAGCCATAGAATCACGGAGATAATCAGGAGAGAAGAATCAAGGGAGAAGAAGATTGTATCCGCATTATTTTTCAATAATATTATATTTCTTCATATTTATATTGTGGTTGCAATTTATTTTTGTATCACAAATAATTTGTTGCAGACAAATTGGCACGCCCAGTGGGACCAGTTCTGCCCTTCATCTCTTCCTTTTGTAAATCGAAAACTCCAAGTTTTAAAACCATTTGTTGCGATGGCCGAGTACTTCAAGTCTCTTCTTAATGTTTTGGCAAGCCTACACCCCGACAAACCTTGAAGTAGGGGGCATTTGTAGACATCGAAATTTTAAGGGATCAAGCCAAATCCTACGTTCAAGATACTACATGACTCTTGATCCTAGAAGTCTATTAGGGTTTCTTAAAGGTTACTCTACCCTAAACCCTAACTCACACCTATATTAAGGAATACATATTCCCTTGAAGAGGCGTCTCAAAATCCAATAAACTTTTGGGATATTCACAAAGAGATCAAAATATATATGGCCGGATACTTCTTTACAATCAAATTGTTAAAGAAGATCCACAACATACTTCATGGATATCAAGTAAATCCAAGCAAGTCCGCATCATCTTACGTTCGAGAAACACGCTGCTCCGGCCCTCGAATCATGGAGATAATCAGTAGTGAAGAATCAAGGGAGAAACAGATTGTATCCGCATTATTTTTCAATACAATTATATTTCTTCATATTTATATTGTGGTTGCAATTTATTTTTGTATCACAAATAATTTGTTGCAGACAATAAATTATTTGGTGCTCGAGAAAATAAAATCAAGACCGAAAAATATCGCAACAATCGTAGCATTTTATTTCGAATATTTGAGTGTACAATCTCTATGGTTCCTCTGTTTCTACTTTCCTAATATAATTAAGGGCCTTTGAGCTTGATTTTGAATTTATGTTTGTTGCCACGAACGATGATATTTTTCTTGAGCTTGAGCTTGATTTCTTGAATTTGACCTTGATTTGTTCTTCGTTCTTGAGCTTGAACTTGATTTGCTCTTCGTTCTTGAGCTTGAATTTTATGTCTTGAAGCTTGAAACTTGTAGAGAAATTTGCGGTGTTTGATCCACGAGCTCTCTCTTGCTTCTTGTTATGACTTCTGGTGTCCTTTCTGAGTTATGAAGACCCCTATTTATAGTTGTGGGAGAGAAGAGTTATGATAAGAACAAACTCTTTCTGACCAATCAAATAGAAGTATGACATGGCCGTATTTGATTGGCCAGAACATGTCACTTGCACACGTAGTACGATTTCATTGGCCTTTTAATGTGACTTGGCTTGCTTTGTCATTTTTACACGTGTCACAATACTATTGGCTCTTCCGCATGACTTGGCGTGCCACGTCATTTGACACGTGGGCATTCATTTGGGCCTCTAGGAAGATTAAATCTTGGGCCTAATGAATTGGGCTCACTTTAGCCCAATTAAGTGGACTAGCCCAATGGATTAAGATTTATTTGTTTAATCCATATATATTGGACTTATATAACTAATCTAATTATATAGCCAAAATTATTTTACGGTTTTAATTCCAATAAAATTTATATGCCTACAGTTACTTACCTCAATTCGAGCAAAATCCCTACTCCAATACGCTTTTGCCTCACAAATCGGCCTCCGAACGTATCGAATCTAGCCACAAACAATACAATACAATCAACACGTGCTGAGGAATCAATTCCATAAGAAAAATATGAAGTTTTAATCAAAAATCTGAATTCGGCTCAAAATACGCCCCCGGGCCCACGTCTCGGAATCCAATAAAAATTACAAAACCCGAAAACCCATTTAACCACGAGTCTAGCCATATCAAAATTACTCCAATCCGATATCAAAATCCCATTCAAAACCTAAAAAATCTAGCCTAAGAACTTTTCTTCATTTTTCCCAATTATCCATCCCAAATCACAAATTAAATGATGGAATCAAAGGCAAAATCATGGAAATTAACCAAAACGAGATAGGAATCACTTACCTCAAACACCCACGCAAGAATCTCTCCAAAAATTACCTTCTACCAAGATCCCATTTCAATTTTGTGATATGAATTCAAAACCCTCGTTTTTTAATATTTTATTCTACCTGGTTACGCCTTCACGTGAACGTGACCTTCCCCTTGCGTTCGCGTAGAACACTCTAACTGCCCCTCAAATTAACCCTTCGCGAACGCGTCCTCTGACTCGCGAACGCAAAGCTTCGCTGACCCCACTCATCGTGAACGCGACCTCACCCCGCGAACGCGTAGACCAAAGGCATGAGGTCCCCAGTTGCCTCGTCTCTTCTTCGCGAACGCGTCCTCTCCTTCGCGAACGTGAAGAACAAATCTCCCTCAGCTCCAAATGCACTTCGCGAACGCGAGTTCACTCTCAAGAACGTGTAATAGGAAACCAGAACAACTACACCAGCAATCTTCAGCCAATAAGCCAAGTCCAAAAATGATCGGCCAACCATCCAAAACTCACCCGAAGCCTGCGGGACCTCAACCAAACATACCAACAAGTCCTAAAACACGATACGAACTTACTCGAACCTTCAAATCACCTCAAACAACATCAAATACACGAATCGCACCCCTGTTCAAACCTCATGAACTTTGAAACTTCCAAATTCTACAAACGACGCCGAAACCCATCAAATCACATCCGATTGACCTCAAATTTTGCCCACAAGTCACAAATGACACCACAGACCTATTCCAACTTCTGGAATCGGAATCCGACCCAGATATCAAAAGTCCACTCCCGGTCAAATTTTCCCAAAAATTCAACTTTAGCTGTTTCAAGCATAATTCCACTACGGACCTTCAATCACAGTCCGGATACGCACCCAAGTCCGAAATCACCCAACGGAGCTAATGGAACCATCAAAACTCAATTCCGGGATCGTTTGCACATAAGTCAACATCCGGCCAACTTTTCAACTTAAAGCTTTTCATTATGAAACTAAGTGTCTCAATTTACTCTGAATTCCCTCCAAACCTGAACCGACTAACCCGGTAAGTCATAAAATAATAGTAAAGCACAAAATGAGCAATAAATAGGGGAACGGGGCTACAACTCTTAAAACGACCGGCCGAGTCGTTACAATTGTGTCGTTATTTTGAATGGGGAAAAAAAGTCAATGTATACAGTACTTTTGTGGTTTCTAAAGCCAAAATTTTATTTTCAAAAACTAAAGGTTAAATTAATTTATGTCTAATTTGAAGCTAAAATTGGTGAATGGCAGTAGAAAATCAAAACAAGAAAAAGGGAACTATATATATGAGATAATAAATGAATAAAAAAATGTGAAAACCTGTACGATCTTAGTTGAAATTTTCTTATGTTACTTCATGGTCAACGTTTCTCAATCTAACTTTCAATTATTATGTCACGTGGACAACAATGTTTTTCTTTTTCAGGAGGTAGGAGAGAAAGGAAATTTAAAAATTAAATTGCATTATTTAAAAATTGTCAGCCAATTGGGAAAGATTTCAATAAAAAAAAATAAGCTAAGAAATGATAAAAGAAAACAACTATTGTGACGTTATAGAGCCAATTCATTGTAGGTGGAGCTTACAATTGTGAGCTCGGAAAAGTAATAAGATGTTCATACACAATCTTCGGTCCAACTGTTTTCATGTCTTATCGGCACACAAATGTTCACAACGGAAAAGGCTCGGCAAGATAAATAAACACATGCTTAAATTTGGCCTCAATTGGTAAATAAATACTTCAACTCTGGAAGTGCACATGTTGATACAGGTTTATCTTGTAGACACTCGAATATGACCTAGCACAATTGTGTGTTAAGTTCACATTTGAGTGCGTGAGATGTTATTACTTATTCCAAAGCCTTTTCCCACAGAAAAATGTTAGTGACATTCTATTCTTACACTTATAATCTACCTTTATTCCATTTCTAACGCCCCTCTACTATCTACTCTATTTTTTATTCTTCTCTCCAGCTATGGCCAATTTTGAGTGTTTGTTTATGTATTATGCCTAAAACCTTTCATCAAGCAAAAAGTTCTATTTGTAAAATAACATTACTTAAGCTTGGTTAATTTTTGACGATTCTTATCGTAATATATGGACGAATCAAATGATCAATATTTCATAAGTTATAACGCAATCGAAAGTTAATGACAACTTATATACATAAGTAAATCAAGTGCTAAGTGGAATTTCCAATGGAGATATAATTTAAAAATTGTTTCCCAACATGAGCTAGATTTGAATATGAAAATAAACTAAGAAATAATAAAGAAAACAACTATTGTTGTGGCTCGTTCGTTATTTGCGAGGCTTATGAATTGTGGCCTTTGAAAAGCATATGCGACTACAAACATATTTCATATGCGTACAAGATATATGCGAGCATGTTTATTATTATGCATGATATTTGTATTTATGTTGTTTGTATTGTATCTATCATACTTTGATTTTGATTAAGTCAATTCGTCGTGGCTTACAAAGAAGTAAGTTTTGGCTAGACGAATTGTTGATCATGATCTCTCCGGAGTCAAGAGGAGACTACTCTCGCAACTTAATGATATTCTCACTTGTAAGAGATCTTGCACTACTAGTGAGGATTGCAGCGATTGCTAGGTTTGTTGTTATTGTTATGAAGTTACTGATGGAATTAGTAGTATCAACTTTTGTACCAGCTACGGAACATAAATCTTATAATGTTTTTATCAAAGAACATTGCAACAAATCTTTGTTATGAATTGTGTTTTCATGTGTTGTTAGTGTTTCCTTTGGGTGTATTTTGTACGTAGGAAAGTATTTTCCTAAAAATAAGTGGTTTTCTTAGTCATTTTCCAGTGTGCAATTGGTGATCAATGGCAAATATTTTTCGAAAACTTTTTATGAATTTTGGTTGGTTTGTAGAAAATATTCCAGTCTTCTGTACGTGAACTTTGGAAGGTGCTTGTGTATCCAATATGAATTTTCCTCTAATTGTAGTGTATTCTAGAGAATCTTCACGAAATATTTAAACTTATGTATTTGAAATGACAAACCAAACAATTATATGTATTGTAAAGTCGGAGTGAAAGACGAATTCCTTCATTCGAAGAATGCTCTTGCACCATTGATTTTGCACATTCTAACATCTCATTTAAAATTATCTTTATGTTTTTTCCATCACGATTTTCTCTTCGAAAACCCAGAGATCGCGGAGTTTGTGCCTGTATCAAAAGTGAATTAAGATCATTTCATCTCCTTTCAATTGTAACGACCCGATCGTTCGCTCTGAGAGTTATAGCCCTGTTTCCCCCATTTGTGCTTCTTTGTGTGTTGTTAAGCTGTGTTGAGTTGTATCGAGTTGGTAGGTTCGGGATCGAAATAGTTTTGGAGTGAAATGAGACATTTAGCCTCTAAGTTAGAAAGCTAAGTTAGAAAAGTCAACCGGAAGTTGACTTATGAGTAAACGGATTCGGATTTGGATTTTTATGATTCCATTAGCTTCATTGGGTGATTTTAGACTTAGGAGTGTGTCCGGAATGTAATTTGGAGGTCCGTGGTAGAATTAGGCTTGAATTGGCGAAAGTTGGAAATTTGGCAATTTTGATCGGCAGTGAAAAATTAGGTATCGGGGTCGGAATGGAAATCCGGAAGTTGGAGTAGGTTCGTAGTGTCATTTTTGACGTGTGTGCAAAATTTGAGGTCATTCGTACGTGGTTTAATTGGTTTCGGCATCGTTGGCGAATTTTGGAAGTTTAGAAGTTCTTAGGCTTGAATTTGAGGTTGATTTGGTGTTTTGGTGTTGTTTTGGGTGTTCCGGAGGTTTGTCTAAGTTCGGGTAGTGATATATGTGTCACGGCCCAAATCTCAAACCCGGCCGTGATGGCGCCTCTCGTGAAGACAAGGCCAGCCAGAACAATACCAACACCTCTTTTAAGCAGTCAATTACCGTTAAACAATTCTAAAGCATGATTTAATAACAATAATCCGCGGAAGTGTAGAATATAACAGTAGAAACCATCCCGACACAGCCCAAACCGGGGTGTCACAAGTCATGAGCTACTACAGAATTTCTATAAGTCTACAAACAGAATATCTGATATAGAAGTCTGGAATAACTGAAATAACATGAAATAGGGGAGTCAAGGGGGCTGCGGACGCCAACAGCTACCTCGAAGCTCCGAACTTGCTGCCTGATCTGGACAAGGATATCAGTGCTCAGGGACGGACTCTGCTATGCCTGAATCTGCACACATGGTGCAGGGAGTAATGTGAGTACTCCAACCCAGTGAGTAAAAATAATAAATAATATCTGAAGATAAGAAAACACATAACAGCACAAGGCAGTTCTATATCAGGCAAAATTCGTGAAATTCGTGAAATCATGTGAACTCTCCGTTTTAAAAGCAGATAAATCAGGTAAAACAGCTAATAAGTGGTAAATAGTAAAACTGCCCCTCGGGCCCAGTATCAACTGCTCAGTACAGTAACTCAGATTACTCTCAGAATAGTATCATATAATAACCACTGCGGCGTGCAGCCCGATCCATATCTCGCTGCGGCGTGCAGCCCGATCCATCGCTGCGGCGTGCAGCCCGATCCATATGGGTACCCGCGCTTACTGTGGGGTGCAGACTCCGGAGGGGCTCCTACAGTCCAAGCGCAATATTGCTGCGGCGCGCAGCCCGATCCACATAAATATTTGCTGCGGCGTGCAACCCGATCCATATGAGTATTTGCTGCGGCGTGCAGCCCGATCCATAATATGTATAATATCCTCACTGTTGGGTTCTCAACCCCTCTCAGTCATTTTAGGACACAATAGTATAGGGTAGGGATCTCAGCCCACATTTCTTTCCTCATTTAGGATTAACCCTTATTAAAACGGTTCACATTGTTTAATCAATTAGAAACATGACTGAGGATGTGATTTGTACTAAGTAAAGTGAGGAAAATCAGTCATAATACCCCTAAGGGTTCTACAAGTCGGCACGAGGCCCCAAACATGGCAACTAGCCCAATCATGACGATAAACAAATCAGCTTAATCAAATACTCAGTAAAATATCAAACGGGACGGACCAAGTCACAATCCCCAGTAGTAAACAACCACGCGCTCGCCATTAAGCGCGTGTTTCACCTCAATATAGCACTACGTTGTGCAAATCCGGGGTTTCAAACCCTCAGGATATCATTTACTATCATTACTCACCTCAAGCCGGCCAAGATCCTAGCTCGCTATGCCCTTGCCTCGCAAATCGACCTCCTCGCACGTCGAATCTGGTCAGAACCACAATGAATACGTTTACAATAGGCTAAGGGAACATACCCACAATCGAAAAGACTCGAAAAATATTCGAAATTCACGAAATTGGCAAAACCGAGCCCCGGGCCCACATCTCGAAAAAATAGAAAATTAACATCACCGGATTCCTTATCTCGCCACGAGTCTATACATATCAAAATTATCAAAATCGGAGTCCATTTGACCCTCAAATTCCACTTTGAAATACAAAATTTCCAAGCATTAGCTTTACCTCTTTGATAATTCCACAAATTTTCACGTTAATTCTACCATTAAATCAACGTATTTAGGCCAAGGAACTCACCTCCAATCACACCTAGTCGAAACCCCCTTCAAATTCCGTCCAAGAGCTCTCAAGGTCGATAAAAAATGGTGGAAATGGACTTAGGCTCGCGGAACAAAATGAGCTTTTAAAACCCTTCTGAGAACAGTGATTTTCGCATCTGCGGTTCCTTTACCGCATTTGCGGCTACCGCTTCTGCGGTTATACCTCCGCTTCTGCGGATCCTCATTAAGTCCACGATCGCTTCTGCGGTCCTCTACACGCATTTGCGGACCTCGCTTCTGCGGATAATTGTCCGCTTCTGCGGAAACCCCATGGCTTCACCCTTTCGCACCTGCGACACTTCCACCGCATCTGCGGTCTCGCAGATGCGGCTCCCCTTCCGCATCTGCGCAATCTTCCATCCAGGCCAATTGACCGCACCTGCGAGCCTTCCTCCGCACCTACGCAATCGTATCTGCGATTCCTTTTCCGCAGATGCTGAAATACCAGAAACCAGATACACAGCAATCTTATAAGTCCAAATTTCATCCCGATGGCCATCCGAAATCACCCCGAGGCCCCCGGGACCTCAACTAAAAGTGCCAACCCATCCTAAAACATCATTCAAACTTGTTCCAATCATCAAAAAACCACAATTAACACCAAAACTATCAAATTACATCGGATTCAAGCCTAAGTTCTTCTAAAACTTCCGAATTACGCATTTGATCAAAAACCCGACCAAAACACCTCCGAATGATCTGAAATTTTGCACACACATCCAAAATCACCTAATGAAGCTACAGCAACTCTCGAAATCCCATTCCGACCCTCGGATCAAAATCTCACCTATCAACCGGGATTCGCCAAAATACTAACTTCGCCAATTCAAGCCTAATTCCACACCGGACCTCCAAAATCAATTCCGATCACACTCCTAAGTCACAAATCATCCCCCGAAGCTAACCAAATCACTGGAAATCACATCCGAGCCCTCTAACTCACCAGTCAACATCCGGTTGACTTTTCCAATACAAACCTTCCTTAAAGAGACTATATGTCTCATTTTCGTCCGAAACCAATCCAAATCGACTCATTCACTCAAGACTCTTATAATAAAACATAAGGAAGCAGAAAAAATGGGGGAAACGGGGCGGTAACTCACGTGACGACGGGCCGGGTCGTCACATCCTCCCCAACTAAAACAAACGCTCGTCCTCGAGCGGGTCAAGAAACATACCTGGAGCCTCAAACAGGTGAGGATATCTGCTCCGCATCTCCCGCTCGGTCTCCCAAGTAGCCTCCTCCACGGGCTGACCTCTCCACTGCACTTTCACCGAAGCTATATCCTTTGATCTCAACTTTCGAACCTGACGACCCAAAATAGCCACTGTCTCCACATCATAGGTCAAATCATCATCCAACTGAACAGTGCTGATATCCAATACATGAGATGGGTCCCCAACATACTTCCGGAGCATAGAAACATGAAATACCGGATGCACGCCTGACAAGCTAGGTGGCAAAGCAAGCTCATAAGCCACCTCCCCAATCCTCCTAAGTACTTCAAAAAGTCCAATAAACCGCGGACTCAACTTCCCTTTCTTCCCAAACCGCATAACACCCTTCATGGGCGAAACCTTCAGCAAGACCTTCTCACCAACCACATAAGACACATCTGGAACCTTCCGGTCCGCATAACTCTTCTGACGCGACTGAGCTGTACGAAGCCTCTCTTGAATCAGCTTCACCTTCTCCAAGGCATCCTGAACCATCTCTGTCCCCAATAGCCTAGCCTCACCGGGCTCGAACCAACCAACAGGAGATCTACACCGCCTCCCATACAGTTCCTCATACGGAGCCATCTGAATACTCGATTGATAACTGTTGTTGTAGGCAAACTCTGCAAGCGGCAAAAACCCATCCCAAGAACCTCCAAAATCAATAACACAGGCACGCAATATGTCCTCCAATATCTGAATAGTACGCTCGGACTGTCCGTCCGTCTGAGGATGAAATGCTGTGCTCAACTCCACCTGAGTACCCAACTCCCGCTGAAAAGTCTTCCAAAACTGAGAAGTGAACTGAGTACCCCTATCTGAGATAATAGACACTGGAACCCCATGCAATCGGACAATCACCCGGATAAAGATCCCTGCCAGCCGCTCCGAGGAATAGGTAGTACATACTGGAATGAAGTGCGCGGACTTGGTCAGCCGATCCACAATCACCCAAATCGAATCAAACTTCTTCAAAGTCCGAGGGAGACCACTCACAAAATCCATAGTAATCCTCTCCCACTTCCACTCTGAATAATCATCCGCTGAAGCACATCGCCCGGCCTCTGATGCTCGTACTTTACCTGCTGACAGTTGAGACACCGAGCCACAAACCCTACAATATCCTTCTTCATCCTCCTCCACCAATAGTGCTGCCTCAAATCCTGAGACATCTTCGCGGCACCCGGATGAACGGAATACCGCGAGCTGTGGGCCTCCTCTAATATCAACTCCCGAAGCCCATCCACATTGGGCACACAAATTCGGCCCTGCACAGCACACCATCATCACCAATGGTCACATCCCTGGCAAGATGAATGCTTGGTTTACGTTATGGAAGAAAGACATGTATATGTGATATTAGATATTGACTAGTGCTAGTTATATATGAAATGAACTAAAGATATATTTTACTACTCTAGGGGATTCTAATAGAACATCATGCTGAACCTTGTCCTTAAGGACAAGCAAATGCGGATCATCATACTGGCGCTCTCTAATGCGATCATACAAGGAAGACCGAGAAACCACACAAGCCAACACCCGACTAGGCTCCGAAATATCTAATCTCACCATCCGATTGGCCAAGGCCTGAACATCAACTGCAAAGGGTCTCTCCCTAATTGGAATGTATGCCAAGCTCCCCATACTAATTGCCTTTCGGCTTAAAGCATCGGCCCACTACATTGGCCTTCCTCGGGTGATACAGAATGGTAATATCATAATCCTTAAGTAACTCTAGCCACCTCCGCTGCCTCAAATTAAGATCCTTTTGCTTGAATAGATGCTGAAGACTGCGATGATCAGTGAATACCTCGCAAGATACGCCATACAAGTAGTGCCTCCAAATCTTCAAAGCATGAACTATAGCAGCCAACTCCAAATCATGAACATGGTAGTTCTTCTCGTGGGGCTTCAACTGACGAGAAGCATATGCAATAGCTTTACCCTCCTGCATCAATACACATCCAATCCCGATTCTCGAAGCATCGCAATATACAGTATAAGAACCTGAAGCTGATGGCAAAACCAACACTGGAGCCGTGGTCAAAGCTGTCTTGAGCTTCTGAAAGCTCTCCTCGCACTCGTCCGACCATACAAAGGGAGCACCCTTCTGAGTCAACTTGGTCAAGGGCGATGAAATAGAGGAAAATCCCTGAACAAACCGGCAATAATAACCTGCCAACCCAAGGAAACTACGAATCTCCGTGGCTGAGGTCGGTCTAGGCCAACTCTGAACCGCCTCTATCTTCTTCGGGTCGACCTGAATACCCTCGCTGGACACCACGTGCCCCAAGAAAGCTACTGAGCTGAGCCAAAACTCACACATGGAGAACTTTGCATAAAGCTTCTCCTCCCTCAATCTTTGCAATAAAACTCGCAAATGCTGCGCGTGCTCCTCCTGACTACGTGAGTACACCAGAATATCATCAATGAAAACGATAACGAATGAATCCAGATATGACTGAAATACACTGTTCATCAAATGCATGAACGATGCTGGGGCATTAGTCAGCCCAAAGGACATAACAAGAAAATCATAGTGCCCATATCTAGTCCTAAAAGCAGTCTTCATAATATCCGAATCCCTGATCTTCAACTGGTGATAGCCCGAACGGAGGTCAATCTTGGAGAACACCCTCACTCCCTGAAGCTGGTCAAATAAATCATCAATACGAGGCAGGGGGTACTTGTTCTTCACCGTTACTTTGTTCAATTGCCTGTAGTCAATGCACATCGTCATGGTGCCATCCTTCTTCTTCACAAACAGAACCGGTGCACCCCACGGTGACACACTAGGCCGAATGAACCCCTTATCTAGGAGTTCCTTAATCTGATCCTTCAATTCTTTCAACTCTGCTGGTGCCATACGATATGGCAGAATGGAAATGTGCTGAGTGCCCGGCACCAGGTCAATACCAAAATCAATATCCCTGTCCGAGGGCATGCCTGGCAGGTCTGCAGGGAAAACATCGGGAAACTCCCTCACAACTGGGACAGAATCAATGCTAGGAGTCTCGGCTCCAACATCCCTCACGAACGCCAAATATGAAAGGCAACCCTTCCCAACCACACGCTGGGCCTTTAAGAATGAAATCACCCTGCTAGGAACATAGTCAGTCATACCACGCCACTCGATCCTCGGTGTACCCGGTATAGCCAAAGTGACTGTCTTAGCATGACAGTCTAGGATAGCATGACACGGAGACAACCAGTCCATGCCCAGAATAACATCAAAATCTACCATGCTCAATAGCAACAGATCAACTCGGGTCTCCAGACCCCCAATAGTAACCAAACATGGCCGGTATACATGGTCTACAACGACAGTATCGCCCACCAGGGTACATACACGAACAAGTAAAGCAAGACACCCTCGGGTCGTACCCAAATGATGAGCAAAATACAAGGACACATAAGAATAGGTGGAACCGGGATCAAATAAGACTGAGGCATCTTTGTGGCAGACTGAAATAATACCTGTAATAATAGCATCCGAAGAAGTAGCATCTGTCCTGCCCTGAAGAGCATAAAAGCGAGCCTGACCACCGCCCGATCGACCACCTCCCCTGGGGCGACCCCTGGCTGCCTGACCCTCATCCCTAGCTGGCGGGGCGGGTGCTGAAGAAACTGGACCAGAAGATGAGGTCTGACCCCTCTACTGAGATGAGCTAGCAACACGACGAGGACACTCCCTCCGCATATGCCCAAACTCTCCACACTCATAGCAACTCCCAGGTGCTGGGGACTGGGACTAAAGGGAACCCCTCGCGCCGGAGTGACTAGCTGATGCACTCGGCCTGGAAAAACCCTGAGCAGACGGAGCACGAGACAAACTCTGTGCTGGAAGAGCGCTGAGAGATGGATGACTCTGCTGAGAACCCTGATAACCATGACTTGAAGATCCTCCTCGATACTCGGGTCGAGCCGACTGAGCGGGCCTGAAAGAAAGACCCCGACCCTGCTGGAGCTGGCCCCTCGAAGGAGCGCCACTGTAACTACCAGAACCTCGAGGCCTCTTGGCCTCCCTCTCATCTCGATCCTGACGGCGAACCGCCTCAATCTCTCGGGCTATATCAACCACCTCCTCGAATGTGGCACTCATCACTCGCTCCCTAGTCATAAGAACTCGAAGAGGGTAGCTGAGACCGTCAACAAACCTCCGGATACGCTCACGATCTGTCGGAACCAGCCAAACTGCATGGCGAGCCAACTCTGAAAATCTCATCTCACACTAGGACACTATCATATCTCCCTGTCGTAGCCACTCAAACTGTCTACGCAGCCCCTCTCTGCGGGACTGCGGTACATACTTCTCCAAGAAGAGAGTGGAGAACTCCTGCCAAGTCAAAGGTGCTGCACCAGCCGGTCTACGCTGCTCATACGCCTCCCACTAAGTGAAGGCAGCTCCAGTAAACTGAAAAGTAGTAAAAGCCACACCAATGGACTCAAGAATCCCCGCTGTACGGAGCATCCGCTGACATCTGTCGAGAAAACCCTGGGCATCCTCGCCCTCAGCTCCACTAAATGTCGGAGGCTGGAGCCTACCAAACCTCTCGAGGTGACGCTGCTCGTCCTCGGGCATAACTGGAACCCTGAACTCCTGCACTGGTGCAATTGGCTGAGCTGGAGGTGCCTCTGGAGTCTGTAATCCCTGCACTACCTGCTCAGGTGTGCGAGCATCGGGGGTCTGATTGCCATTCCTTGAAACATTCATACACCATTTGCACAGACACAGTATCTCTCATACAGAATAGTAACAAATCATCTGCAAAGCCAATCTGAGTGATGTACAGTTTGTCACATCTGGGGTGGAAATTAAAGTTAGGATCATTCCTCAACTGCTTCAGATTCCTAGTTAGATATTTCATGCCGAGCACAAACAAATAAGGTGACATTGGGTCACCTTGTCTTAGCCCTTTCCTAGCTTGAAATGGTTTAGTAGGCTTCCCATTTATAAGGATTGAATAGGACACAGTACTTACACACATCATCACCCATTGTACAAACTTCTCAGGAATATTCAGACTTGTTAACACTTGTTTAAGGAACACCCATTCAATTAAGTCATACGTTTTCTGAAAATCTAACTTCATCATGCATCTGGGTGAGATACCTTTCCTTCCATATCCCTTTACCAACTCATGACTCAGAATTATATTGTCAGCAATTACTCTTCCTGGTACAAAACCTGACTGGCTATTATCAATTGAATGGTCCATTACCTCTTGCAACCTATTAGTTAGAATCTTAGAGATAATTTTGTAAAGAACTATACATCAAGATATAGGTCTCCGATGGTTGAGGGATGTTGCACCTTAGGTATCAAAGTGACTGTTGTTACATTGATAGGTCGATACATTTCCCCTGTAGTAAAGAATTGCAAGACTGCCTTTATGATCTCCTGACCAGTGATATCCCATGTTTTTTTGAAGAACAGTGAGTCGAATCCATCACATCCTGGTGCTTTTAACTCATTAATACTCTTCAAAGCTTTGTACACTTCCTCTTCTCTGACAGGTTCAATGAGTTTCAACTGTTGCTCTCTATTTAGTATCTTCCCTTCCTTCATAACTCTTGGATGAATGACTGATAGGGCTGTTGCTGATGATCCAAGTAGAACTTTGTAAAAATCTACAATTTCCTTTTTAATTGCATCCATAGATTGAACTATTTCTCCTGTAGCAGTCGGCAGACTTCTAATCTCTTTTTGACTAACTCTACTCTTCATGCTGGCAAAGAAGAAAGCAGAATTTGAGTCTCCCAATTCCAACCATTGATTCCTGAATTTTTGTTTAAAGATACTTTCTTCAATATTGACCCATTTCTCCAGTTGTTTCTTCATTTCCTTCTCCTCTTCAAATAGCTTTGTTTGCAGATAGTTATTTCTTATTCTCTCTTGTATCTCTTTTAATTGATTCCTGGCATGTTTCACCTTTGCATCAACTGCTACAAACTCATTTGTATTCAGTTTCTTTAGCTCTCCCTTTATTTCTTTCAGCTTCCTCCATATTCCTGGCATTTGTGCTATTTCCTTTCTTGCCCAGACATTTTTAACTATTTGTAAGAACTCTTTATGATCTGCCAGGTGATTAAAGAACCTGAAAGGTCTGGGTTAGAGATTTATTATTAGAGTGTTCTTTAGATCTATAAATAAATTATAATTTTAGTCGAATAATTATTTCCTATTTAGTAATATTTAATGCATTTGGACTTGTACGTGTTTCTCTCTGTGCTTATATAAAAGGTTAAGAGTAGAGGAATTGATTCACCTGGCGAGTGGTGTTAGCTGGGTGCCAATCACGTCTAGGGGGTAGTTTGGGACGTGACATCAAATGCCACCTATACTCCCTCCGTCCCAAATTAGTGATCATGTTTCGCTTGTAGAGAGTCAAATTATATGGACTTTGGCTAATATTTTAACATATATTTTTCAGCATACTGGCATGATAAAAATTGCAATTTGTAGTGCTTTTTATATAATTTTTGAATTTTAAAATTTCAATCTTAAAATATGTAGTTGATCTAATATAATTCAATTTCGAAAAATAGTTAAGTTTACTCTCGGAAAGCGACATATGACAACTAATTCAGGACGGAGGAAATAATAGTAATTTCTAGTTACTCGTATTTAATTTTAATATCTGCATATTAATCTACCAAATATAATGGTAGCGGAGACCGAGCAATTTTAGTCATTTCGAAGAATTACATCAAGTGTTAGGCAAAAATTTTTCCTTTATACCACGAAGTAAAGGGCGGGGATGCTTGGTTGATGTCACGATCCAAAATCTAACCATGGTCGTGATGTTGCCTATCATGTTACAAGGCAAGCCTACTTCCCAATATATTACTATTAAACCGATTATAAGAATTGATAAAACATTTCAACATTTAAATTTCTCATAAACTAAATCAACTCTAAATATAAGATAGAAAAATACTGAAAACAAGCCTCAAATATCGAGGTGTCACTAAGTCATGAGCATAAAAAACTATAAACTAAGATATATAAACTGTCTAACTGTCCAAAAGAAGAAATGACAAGAGGAGTAACAAGGTCCTGTGGACACTAGCAGCTACATTGCAATCTCCACAGATAGCCGGCTTGAACTCACCCAGATCTGCACATAAAGTGCAGGGTGTAGTATGAGTACAACCGACTCAGTAGTAACAGAAATAACTAAGGAACTGAGCAATAGTGACGAGCTAAGTAAAACAGTCCAATTATTTATTTTCACAATTTAAAAATAAGCAAAAATAAAAAGGTAAATTCCATAACTCAGTAAATGCCACAAAGAAATTTAACAGATAAATGCAGCAACAACACAAATAAATACAACCTCACAGCAGTGTCACTCCACACTAATCACTCGCACTCAGCACTCAACACCTCAAAGCAGTCAACACTCTGCACTCACTGTGGTGTGTATAGACTTCGGAGGGGCTCCCAAAGCCCAAGCGCTAAGCACGGACAGCTCACGTGCCATAATATCAATACATGGATCCGCACGGTCAACTCACGTGCTACGTGGACAACTCACGCGCTATGGTATCAATACCTAGATCTGCACGGTCAACTCACGTGCTACACAGATAACTCAAATGCTATGGTATCAATACCTTATCATATCAAATATCTCACAACAGGCCCTCGGCCTCACACAGCCATGAACCTTCCTCGCCTTACCATCAGCAACAAATAAGGGGACACAGCCCACATCAAGTATCACAGCATATCAGCAAAATAATAGAGGCTGAGGTAAACATGTACAATAATTTCTATGACTGAGTGAAATTAGTGTGAGCATGAATAAAGCCTAAACATGATTTCTAACATGAAGGCAAACAAGTTCAACAGCAAGTAAACACATAACCACAGATAACAGCCATTAGGCCTCACAGCCTCACGGGACGGACCGAGTCTCAATTCCTTGCGGTGCACACCCACATGTCCGTCACCTAGTGTGGGTATCACGACCAAACAATCACATGATATCAATTTCTCCGGGTTTATACCCTCAAAGCCAGAGTTTAAAACTGTTACTTACCTCAACAGCGTAAAATCCTACTCCGGGATGTCCTCATCCCTCGACTCGCTCTCCAAAAGCTCCGAATCTAACCATAATCAGAATAATATTATCAACATGGCTAGAGAATCGAATTCCACAATAAAAACTACAAAAATAGGCCAAAAATCCGAAACCGACCAAAACCCGGCCCCTGGGCCCACATCTCATAACCAGTAAAAATAATGGCAGCATAATAATCCTCATCCTCTCCTGAGTTTAACAATATAAAATTTATCAAAATCGGACTCCGTTTGGTCCCTCAAATACTCACTTAAAACCCTCCAAAACTCAAACCCTAACTCCCTCAATTTCACTTTGAAATCATCAATCAAATCCCAAAAACGAAGATGGACTCATGAAATATAATCGAAACCGAGTAGAGAACACTTACCCCAATCCATATGGAGAAAATCGCCTCCATAATCGCCCAAATTCTAGCTCCACAACTCAAAATATGACCGAATGAACAAACCCTAGTTTTATATATTTTTCTGCCAGCTATTCTGCCTCGTTTCTCATGCCAAATCATCCCGAAACTCGCTTTTTATGCCTCCAATTGATTTCTTGTGAAATTTTAGTCAAGTTAAGGCTTTTTAATTACTCAATTTGACCGTATAATGAAGGAGATACGTTGGTTTCAATATTTGCAAATTGTGCATATTCAAATACGCCGTCAGTGGCAATTCCGTAATTAATCTGAAAAATCAAGCAACCTAATTCTTAGTAAAACGACCATAAAATCCTCATACGATTTCAAAATTTGACAATTCTTTCTGCTACGGATTCATAATTACGATACGGATCTAATGCTTCAATCAAAAAAGAAATCGGAGCTCATTTGTTCATTATGATATCATTTATGCTTGAAGAAACGGCGTCGAAACATAAGAAAAACGAGCGCAACACAACCCAAACCTATTCGAAACTCACCCGAGGCCCTCGGGACCTCAACCAATAATTCCAACAAGTCATATATCACTAACCGAACTTAGTCGAACCTCCGGAACACCCAAAACAACACCAAAACACCAAATCAACCTCGAATTCAAGCCTAAGAACTTCTAAACTTCCAAAATTCGCCAACGACGCCGAAACCTATCAAACCACGTCCGAATGACTTCAAATTTTACACAAACGTTAAATATGACACTACGAACCTACTTCAACTTCCAGAATTCCATTCCGACCCCGATACCTAATTTTCCACTGTCGACCAAAATCGCCAAATTTCCAACTTTCGCCAATTCAAGCCTAATTCTACCAGGGACCTCCAAATTACATTAAGGACACACTCCTAAGTCTAAAATCACCCAACGAAGCTAATCCAATCATAAAAATCCAAATCCGAATACATTTACTCATAAGTCAACTTTCGGTTGACTTTTCTAACTTAGCTTTCTAACTGAGAGGCTAAATGTCTCATTTCACTCCAAAACTATTCCGAACCCAAACCTACCAACTCGATACAACTCATCATAGCTGAACAACACACAAAGAAGCATAAATGGGGGAAATAGGGCTATAACTCTCAGAGCGAACGACCGGGTCGTTACATCCTCCCCCTCTTAAACAAACGTTTGTCCTCGAACGTGCCAAGAGTTATTCCTAAGCCGTCAAATCGCCGGGTAACATTACCATGCACATACTCGGGGGTGATCCCGTCACCCTATTCCATATAGGCCCGACAACACAACATAACTGATAATCATTACTTCAACCTTAGTCCGCAAACCACAGAATCCAATTTTAAACATCCAAAATTTACTACAAGACCCGATCTTCGCCTTTACACACTGTATAAGCCTGAACAAGCTATATCAAGTCATAACCACAACCCAAGATATAATCACCCAACATACCACACGACTCGCACCTCATCCAGGGAATCGCAAGTCGTCAATGCACAACTGATACTGAGCGCTCATGTGCGCATGCGAATGCATGGAAGGAAATCAAAGAGTTATACTTCAAGCTGAGTCAATACCGCACGATAAGAATTCAAGAATGTGAAATTTTCCTAAAGGTTCTGCAGCCTCTCGAAGATAAGTACAAACATCTCTGTACCGATCCACAAGACTCTACTAAACCCGCTCATGACTCGTGAGACCAATGTAACCTAGGCTCTGATACCAACATGTCACGACCCAAAATCTAACCATGGTCGTGATGGCACCTATCGGGTTACAAGGCAAGCCTACTTCCCAAAATATTACTACTAAACCGATTATAAGAAATTAATAAAACAATTCAACATTTAAATTTTTCATAAACCAAGTCAACTCTAAATATAATATAGAAAAATATGGAAAACAAGCCCCAAACATCGGGGTGTCACTAAGTCATGAGCGTCTAAAACTATAAACTAAGATATATAAACTGTCTAACTATCCAAAAGAAGAAATGACAAGAGGAGTAACAAGACCCTGCGGACACTAGCAACTACCTTGCAATGTCCACAGATTGCCGGCCTAAACTCAACGATCGCCGTGCTCTAACTCACCTGGATCTGCACATAAAGTACACGATGTAGTATGAGTACAACCGACTCAGTAGTAACAGAAATAACTAAGGAACTGAGCAGTAGTGACGAGCTAAATAAACAGTCCAATTATTTATTTTCACAATTTAAAAATAAACAAAAATAAACAGGTAAATTCCATAACTCAGTAAATGCCACAAAGAAATTTAACAGATAAATGCAGCAACAACACAAATAAATACAACCTCGCAGCTATGTCACTCCATCACTCATCACTCGCACTCAGCACTCAACACACTCAACACTCTGCGCTCACTAGGGGTGTGTACAGACTCTGGAGGGACTCCCAAAACCCAAGCGCTAAGCACGGACAGCTCACGTGCTATAATATCAATACCTGGATCCGGACGGTCAACTCACGTGCTATGCGGACAACTCACGCACTATGGTATCAGTACCTAGATCCGCACGGTCAACTCATGTGCTACACGGACAACTCACGCGCTATGGTATCAATACCTTATCGTATCAAATATATCACAACAGGCCCTCGGCCTCACTCAGTCATGAAACTCTCTAGCCTTACCATCATCAACAAATAAGGGGACACAACCCACATCAAGTATCACAGCATATCAGCAAAATAATAGAGACCGAGGTAAACATGTACAATAATTTCTATGACTGAGTGCTATTAATGTGAGCATGAATAAAGCCTAAACATGATCTCTAACATGAAGTCAAACAAGTTCAACAACAAGTAAACACATAACCACAGATAACAACCATTAGGCCTCACAGCCTCACGGGGTGGACCAAGTCTCAATCGCTCGCGGTGCACACCCACACGCCCGTCACCTAGAGTGGGTATCACCACCAAACAATCACATGATATCAATTTCTCCGGGTTTATACCCTTAAAGCCAGAGTTAAAATTGTTACTTGCCTCAACAGCGTAAAATCCTACTCCGAGATGTCCTCATCCCTCGACTCTGTCTCCAAAAGCTCCGAATCTAACCATAATCAGAATAATATTATCAACATGGTTAGAGAATCGAATTCCACAATAAAACTATAAAATAGGCCAAAAATCTGAAACTGGCCAAAATCAACAAGTCAAAAATGGCAGAATAATAAACCTCGCCCTCTCCCGAGTCTAACCATATGAAACATATCAAAATCGGACTCCGTTTGGTCCCTCAAATACTCACTTAAAACTCTCCAAAACTTAAACCCTAACTCCCTCAATTTCACTTTGAAATCATCAATCAAACCCCAAAACGAAGATGGATTCATGAAATATAACCAAAACTGAGTAGAGAACACTTATCCCAATCTATATTGTGAAAATATTCTCCAAAATCGCCCAAATCCGAGCTCCCCAACTCAAAATATAACTGAATGAACAAACCCCAGTTTTATATATTTTTCTGTTAGCTATTCTACCTCGTCTCTTGTGCAAAACGATCCCGAAACTCGCTTTTTATGCCTCCAATGTATTTCTTGTGAAATTTTAGTCAAGTTAGGCTTTTGAATCACTCAATTTGACCTTATAATGAAGGAGATATGTTGGTTTCAATATTTGCAAATAGTGCAAATTTTTAAATAAGTCGTCAGTGGCAATTCCGTGATTAATCTGAAAAATCTGGCAACCTAATTCTTAGTAAAATGACCATAAAATCCTCATACGATTTCCAAATTTGACGATTCTTTTTGCTACGGGTTAAGTGCGATACAGATCTAATGCTTCAATCAAAAAAGAAATCGGAGCTCATTTGCTCATTATGACATCATTTATGCTTGAAGAAACGGCGTCGAAACATAAGAAAAACGAGCGCAACATATCCCAAAACTATCCGAAACTCACCCGAGGCCCTCGAGACCTCAACCAATAATTCCAACAAGTCAGATATCACTACCCGAACTTAGTCGAACCTCCGGAACACCCAAAACAATACCAAAACAGCAAATCAACCTCGAATTCAAGCCTAAGAACTTCAAAACTTCCAAAATTCACCAACGACGCCGAAACCTATCAAACCACGTCCGAATGACTTCAAATTTTGCACACATGTTAGACACTACGAACCTACTCCAACTTCCAAAATTTCATTCCGACCCCGATACCTAATTTTTCACTGTCGACCAAAATCGCCAAATTTCTAACTTTCGCCAATTCAAGCCTAATTCTACCACGGACCTCCAAATTACATTACGGACACACTCCTAAGTCTAAAATCACCCAATGAAGCTAATCGAATCATAAAAATCCAAATCCGAATTCGTTTACTCATAAAACAACTTCCGAATGACTTTTCTAACTTAGCTTTCTAACTAAGAGGCTAAATGTCTCATTTCACTCCAAAACTATTCCAAACCCAAACCTACCAACTCGATGCAACTCAACACAGCTAAACAACACACAAAGAAGCATAAATGGGGGAAACAGGGTTATAACTCTCAAGGTGAACGATCGGGTCGTTACATCCTCCCCCTCTTAAACAAACGTTCGTCCTCGAACGTGCCAAGAGTTGTTCTTATGCCGTCAAACCGCCGTGTAACCTTACCATGCACATACCCGGGGGTGATCCCGTCACCCTATTCCATATAGGCCCGACAACAAATCATAACTGAAGATCATTACTTCAACCTTATTCCGCAAACCACAGAATCCAATTTTCAACATCCAGAATTTACTACAATACCCGATCTTCGCATTTATGCACTGTATAAGCCTGAGCAAGCTATATCAAGTCATAACCACAACCCAAGATGTAATCACCCAACATACCACACGACTCGCACCTCATCTAGGGAATAACAAGCTGTCGATGCACAACTGATACCGAGCGCTCATGTGCGCATGCGAATGCGTGGAAGGAATTCAAAGAGTTACACTTCAAGCTGAGTCAATACCGCACGATAAGAATTAAAGAATGTGAAATTTTCCTAAAGGTTCTGCAGCCTCTCGAAGATAAGTACAGACGTCTCCGTACCGATCCACAAGACTCTACTAAACCCGCTCATGACTCGTGAGACCTATGTAACCTAGGCTCTGATACCAACATGTCACGACCCAAAATCTAACCATGGTCGTGATGGAACCTATCGTGTTACAAGGCATGCCTACTTCCCAAAATATTACTACTAAACAGATTATAAGAAATTAATAAAATATTTCAACATTTAAATTTTTCATGAACTAAATCAACTCTAAATATAACATAGAAAAATACAGAAAACGAGCCCCAAACATCGGGGTGTCACTAAGTCATGAACGTCTAAAACTATAAACTAAGATATATAAACTGTCTAACTGTCTAAAAGAAGAAATGACAAGAGGAGTAACAAGGTCCTGCGAACACTAGCAGCTACCTTGCAATCTCCACAGATTGCCGGCCTAAACTCAACGATCGCCGTGCTCTAACTCACCTGGACCTACACATAAAGTGCAGGGTGTTGTATGAGTACAACCGACTCAGTAGTAACAGAAATAACTAAGGAACTGAACAGTACTGGCGAGCTAAGTAAAATAGTCCAACTATTTATTTTCACAATTGAAAAATAAACAAATGTAAACACGTAAATTCCATAACTTTACTAAATGCCACAAAAAAATTTAAAAGATAAATGCAGCAACAACACAAATAAATACAACCTCACAGCAGTGTCACTCCATCACTCATCACTCGCACTCAGCACTCAACACACTCTAAACACTCAAAACACTCAACACTCTACGCTCACTAGGGGTGTGTACAGACTCTGGAGGGGCTCCCAAAGCCAAGGCGTTAAGCACGGACAGCTCGCGTGCCATAATATCAATACCTGGATCCGCACGGTCAACTCACGTGCTACATTGACAACTCACACGCAATGGTATCATTACTTAGATCCGCACTGTCAACTCACGTGCTACACGGACAATTATGCGCTATAGTATCAATACCTTATCATACCAAATATCTCACAACAGGCCCTCAGCCTCACTCAGTCATAGACCTCTCTAGCCCTACCATCATCAACAAATAAGGGGACATAACCCACATCAAGTATCACAACATATCAGTAAAATAATAGAGACTGAGGTAAACATGTACAATAATTTCTATGACTGAGTGCAATTAATGTGAGCATGAATAAAGCCTAAACATGATCTTTAACATGAAGGCAAACAAATTCAACAACAAGTAAACACATAACCACAAACAACAGCCATTAGGCCTCACAGCCTCACGGGACGGACCAAGTCTCAATCCCTCACGGTGCACACCCACACGCCCATCACCTAGCGTGGGTATCACCACCAAACGATCANCGGATGTGATTTCCGGTGATTTGGTTAGCTTCGGGGGATGATTTGTGACTTAAGAGTGTGATCGGAATTGATTTTGGAGGTCCGGTGTGGAATTAGGCTTGAATTGGCGAAGTTAGTATTTTGGCGAATCCCGGTTGATAGGTGAGATTTTGATCCGAGGGTCGGAATGGGATTTCGAGAGTTGCTGTAGCTTCATTAGGTGATTTTGGATGTGTGTGCAAAATTTCAGATCATTCGGAGGTGTTTTGGTCGGGTTTTTGATCAAATGCGTAATTCGGAAGTTTTAGAAGAACTTAGGCTTGAATCCGATGTAATTTGATAGTTTTGGTGTTAATTGTGGTGTTTTGATGATTGGAACAAGTTTGAATGATGTTTTAGGATGGGTTGGCACTTTTAGTTGAGGTCCCGGGGGCCTCGGGGTGATTTCGGATGGCCATCGGGATGAAATTTGGACTTATGAGATTGCTGTGTATCTGGTTTCTGGTATTTCAGCATCTGCGGAAAAGGAATCGCAGATACGATTGCGTAGGTGCGGAGGAAGGCTCGCAGGTGCGGTCAATTGGCCTGGATGGAAGATTGCGCAGATGCGGAAGGGGAGCCGCATCTGCGAGACCGCAGATGCGGTGGAAGTGTCGCAGGTGCGAAAGGGTGAAGCCATGGGGTTTCCGCAGAAGCGGACAATTATCCGCAGAAGCGAGGTCCGCAAATGCGTGTAGAGGACCGCAGAAGCGATCGTGGACTTAATGAGGATCCGCAGAAGCGGAGGTATAACCGCAGAAGCGGTAGCCGCAAATGCGGTAAAGGAACCGCAGATGCGAAAATCACTGTTCTCAGAAGGGTTTTAAAGCTCATTTTGTTCCGCGAGCCTAAGTCCATTTCCACCATTTTTTATCGACCTTGAGAGCTCTTGGACGGAATTTGAAGGGGGTTTCGACTAGGTGTGATTGGAGGTGAGTTCCTTGGCCTAAATACGTGATTTAATGGTAGAATTAACGTGGAAATTTGTGGAATTTATCAAAAGAGGGTAAAGCTAATGCTTGGAAATTTGGTATTTCAAAGTGGAATTTGAGGGGTCAAATGGACTCCGATTTTGGTAATTTTGATATGTATAGACTCGTGGCGAGATAAGGAATCCGGTGATGTTAATTTTCTGATTTTTCGAGATGTGGGCCCGGGGCTCGGGTTTTGCCAATTTCGTGAATTTCGATATTTTTCGAGTCTTTTCGATTGGGGTATGTTCCCTTAGCCTATTGTAACGTATTCATTGTGGTTCTGACCAGATTCGACGTGCGAGGAGGTCGATTTGCGAGGCAAGGGCATAGCGAGCTAGGATCTTGGCCGGCTTGAGGTGAGTAATGATAGTAAATGATATCCTGAGGGTTTGAAACCCCGGATTTGCACAACGTAGTGCTATATTGAGGTGAAACACGCGCTTAATGGCGAGCGCGGGGTTGTTTACTACTGGGGATTGTGACTTGGTCCGTCCCGTTTGATATTTTACTGAGTATTTGATTAAGCTGATTTGTTTATCATCATGATTGGGCTAGATTGCCATGTTTGGGGCCTCGTGCCGACTGGTAGAACCCTTAGGGGTATTATGACTGATTTTCCTCACTTTACTTAGTACAAATCACATCCTCAGTCATGTTTCTAATTGATTAAACAATGTGAACCGTTTTTATAAGTGTTAATCCTAAATGAGGGAAGATATGTGGGCTGAGATCCCTACCCTATACTATTGTGTCCTAAAATGACTGAGAGGGGTTGAGAACCCAACAGTGAGGATATTATACATATTATGGATCGGGCTGCATGCCGCAGCAAATACTCATATGGATCGGGCTGCACGCCGCAGCAAATGTTTATGTGGATCGGGCTGCGCGCCGCAGCAATATTGCGCTTGGGCTGTAGGAGCCCCTCCGGAGTCTGCACCCCCACAGTGAGCGCGGGTACCCATATGGATCGGGCTGCACACCGCAGCGAGATGTGGATCGGGCTGCTCGCCGCAGTGGTTATTATATGATACTATTCTGAGAGTAATCTGAGTTACTGTACTGAGTGGTTGATACTGGGCCCGAGGGGCAGTTTTACTATTTACCACTTATCAGCTGTTTTACTTGATTTATCTGCTTTTAAAACGGAGATTTCATATGATTTCACGGATTTTACTACCTTAAGTGATTTACTGCCTGATATAGAACTACCTTGTGCTGTTATGTGTTTTCTTATCTTCAGCTATTATTTATTATTATTACTCACTGGGTCGGAGTACTCACATTACTCCCTGCACCATGTGTGCAGATTCAGGCATAGCAGAGTCCGTCCCTGAGCACTGATATCCTCGTCCAGATCAGGCAGCGAGTTCGGAGCTTTGAGGTAGCTGTTGCCGTCCGCAGCCCCCTTGACTCCCCTATTTCATGTTATTTCAGTTATTCCAGACTTCTGTATCAGATATTCTATTTCTAGACTTATAGAAATTCTGTAGTAGCTCATGACTTGTGACACCCCGGTTTGGGCTGTGTCGGGATGGTTTCTACTGTTATATTCTACACTTTCGCGGATTATTGTTATTAAGTCATGCTTTAGAATTGTTTAACGGTAATTGACTGCTTAAAAGAGGTGTTGGTATTGTTCTGGCTGGCCTTGTCTTCACGAGAGGCGCCATCACGGCCGGGTTTGGGATTTGGGCCGTGACAAGTTGGTATCAGAGCCTAGGTTACTAGGTCTCACGAGTCATGAGCTGGTTTAGTAGAGTCTCGCGGATCGGTACAGAGACGTCTGTACTTATCCTCGAGAGGCTGCAGAACCTTTTAGGAAAACTTCACATTCTTGGAATTCTTGTCGTGCGAACTTGTTGATCCGAGTAATAAACTCCTCTTTGTTCCCTTCTCTCATAGATGGTGCGGACACAAGCTTCCGGACGTGGCGGACGACCCCCAGTACCACCCACTGAGACCACCAGAGGTCGTGGACGCGGTCGTGGTCGTGGTAGAGGCAGAGCAGCAGGGGCAGCACCTGTGGACCCTCCAGTTGCCCCAGCTCAGGATCAGGCTCCAGCAGCAGCAACTACTTCACAGGGCGGGGTTAGTCTTCTCCAAGTCACTTTTTGGAATTCTCCTCTCATGGTATTGTATAGTTTTTTAACAGATAGGGACTTCCAGCCAGTCACTTCATTCATAGTGTATCCCATTTCTTCAAAGTACTTCTTAGCCTTGATCCCAGACTCCACCTGGTGGGATTTTACTGGGTAGTTGTTGTTGTTGTTACTTCTTAGCCTTGATAATCTTTTGGACTATCCAAGATGCATTATTAGGATTATTTTCCCATACTATTTGTCTCTTCCCATAGTACATATGTATCAATTGCACCCAAAGCTTGTCTTTCTTCTTGCAGAGATTCCATAATAATTTGCAGATTGCAGCCTTATTCCATGTTGAAATTTCCAGCACATTGCATCCTCCAACAGTTTTTGGCATACACACTCTCTCCCATGCTAGAAGAGCCTTTCTTGATGTTTCCACTCCCCCTGTCCACAGAAAGGTTCTGCACACAGCTTCTATCTTCCTTATCAACTCTTTCGGCAGCACAAATATCTGAGACCAGTATATTTGAATGGAGAATAGTACAGTTTTGATTAGTTACAACCTTCCAGCACATGATAGATATCTTGATGTCTAGGAGGTTATTCGACCAAGTATTTTATCTACCAATGGTTGGCATTGACCCATTGATATCCTCTTGGTGCTAAGTGGTATACCCAGGTACTTGAAAGGTAATTCCCCTTTGGAAAAGCCCACAGCTTGTAGGGTCTCCAGTTGAACTTCATGTGGAACACCTCCAAAGTATATGGAACTCTTAGCAACATTTTCTTTAAGCCCAGATTGGGGGATTGTGTATGCCGCCGTTATAGATTTGGGGCATTGTGTATGCTGCCGTTATAAATTTGGGGCATTGTGTGTGCTGCCTTGATAGGTTTGGGGCATTGTGTATGCTGTCGTGGACTCGTTGGGGTGCTTGGTGAATTTCCTGCACTGCCGTTAATGACAAGTACTTAGTATAGATTGTGTTGAGATATATATAGTATGGTTGTTGAATAATTGTTTGGACCTTATAGAGTAATTATATGGTGAAATATTTCTATGTATACTATTTATGTGCTTATTGTGTGTTTGTATTTTCTAACACTTGTCGGAGAGGTATTTAGAGTGGCGGGTCGAGGATCTTACTGGGTTATATTTATGTATAACTCACTCCTTACCTGCATGTCCATGCAGATATTGTTGCTGATGGCGAGGCTAATGGCTAACAAGTTCGCTGAGTGGATCCTATTTCTGAGGTGAGCCGCCGCATTATTCGTGGAGGCTGTTGTTTCAGCTCTACCTATCTTATGTCTATTATTACTTTTGGATTTGCATGCCCGTCATTTAAACTTCTATTACCCTATTAGATGTTCCACGGTCTTAGAATGGAATTTGGGTTAGAGATTTCTTTTTTTTTTTGGTAAGTAAAAGATTTTATTTATCAGTGTCAGTATGTACAAACAAAACAAACTGAGCCTAGACATACCCTAGGCTCATAACGTCTCTAGCTACTCAGCTTCTATACTTCTATGAATAAAAATTTAATGTTTCAAGCTTCTTTGCTAGTCTATTCTTCATCAACCCTCTACTTGTCACCTCCAGAATAATATGCCTAACTAGCATTTCATTCGGTTGTTGTTGCCCTTGAAATACTCGCATGTTCCTTTCCTTCCATATATGACATATCACACAAGCCAGCGTTACTCTATACAATTGCGCATCTGCATTTCTGCCCTTTGCATTTCCTTCTGCCCATTCAATTTCCTTTTGCTAGTCTAAGGCAATTCTCAAAATGCCTTGCCATTTCAGAACCTTTTCCCAGATCTCTTTAGATACCACACAGCTAAAGAACAAATGATCCATTGTCTCATTTTCTTCATTGCACATCTCCCTCCAGGCTCCCCCTCCCTTACACTCACCGTCTGCATCGGAGTTTCCCCATATGCACACCACTCAGCCCTCAGATCTGAGAAATCATGAATCCCCGCTAACTATCACTACTATGGACGTTGACACGGCCAGGCACTCCCAGAATAGAAGGAAGTGGGGACAACCCAACCCCAGAACCTTCCTACCAACAGTACCCGAAAAATAACGTGGGCACTAAAGAGTGCTCCATCTTGAATAAACTAACCAGCACCTCCCCCTCCCCCCCCAAGCCAACAGGACAAGAATCATATTATTGTCCAAAGTAATGTGGGTTCCGTTAATCATTCAGAAGAGATCAAAATTTTTTTTGTCTCACATGAGGTGGACAACATCTTTGATTCGGATAATTTCATCCCTATCACCTCCAATGATAAGGAGAGAATGTATAAAAACTGGTCAAATGCCCTTCTTATAAAAAATTTGGGAAAAAGAGTGGGATACCTATTTCTTCAACATAAACTCCAGGCCATTTGGAAACCTTCGGAACAAATTTCGCTAATAGATCTTGGATATGACTATTACTTAGTTAAATTTAATAAAAGAGAGAACTATGACAAAGCCTTGCATGGGGGTCCATGGTTCATAGGAAACCAATACCTTACAGTAAGAAAATGGGAGCCCAGATTCGTTGCCTAAGAAGCCTCCCTAACTTACTCGACGATCTGGGCTAGACTCCCAGAACTCCCTACGGAGTTTTACGACTATGAGATTCTGGGAAAGATAGGAAACAAATTAGGACAATTAATCCGCATAGACGCAAGCACCTCATCGGCACTAAGAGGGAAATATGCAAGGGTATGTATCCTAGTCCCAATAGAGAGACCCTTAAAAACTCATGTCATACTAGGTAAACATTACCAAAAGGTCTCGTACGAGGGGTTTAATCTCCTATGTATAAACTGTGGGAAGCTGGGACATGTACAGAAAAGCTGCCCTAACCACCCTAAAGAAGAGGACCAAAATAAAGCAGCCAAGGCATTAGCACACAAGACATCCACTTCCTAACTAAAGAAATTAAGCAATGGACGGTAGTATCCCACCATAAGAAAACAAGAAGGAGAGAATGAGATACTGGAAGCCATAACAAACAGAAACCAAGCCAAACCAATCCCAAAAACAAAAACCATGGTATTGGAAAAACGACAGCAAGTGTTTGGACTCTAACAAACCATGGGAATGGCAGCAACTCAGCAACCCCATTAACGAACACGGAAGGCAAAGAACAAACACAAAACCACCACAAAGATCGGTTGGACATTAAGGTCCCCCCAGTTAAGCCCATGCAATACCCACTGGATAAATAACAAGCCCTTGACACACTAAATACACAAGTTGGCGCCTATTTAATAAAAAATAGTGACACTGTAGCAAGTACCTCCCAAAGGAACCACTCACCAAGCCCTAATAACCAAAGGCCCACCCCAAAACCAGCGGACCAAAACAAGAACGGAACTTTGCTAGGAACCACGACCTAAAACGAATCAGACAAATTAATGGACAACATACCAAGACACATAAATAATATTAAAGTACCTACAACCTCATTCATTAATACCATAAAATGCCAAAATAAGTTCGAAACCCTTATGACCCAAACCAACAATGAACCCCCCTTCTCCCAGAACACCATGCTTGTCAAATCACCCAAAACACAAACTTTAGATGATATGGAGATTGAACAGAATCCTATCAATACGGCAACCCCAAAAACACTGAACACTGAGAGGAATATCTAATCACCATTTAATGCAACCTTTTTGGAAAATAAACTTAGTACACCACAAACTTTGCAAATAGCCATAGACACGACAACCAATCAACTCATCATTAATGAGCAAGATTTGATAATGGAGGACCCTAAGATCCTCGACCTAGCCCCACCCAAGACCAAGAACACTCCATATAATGTAAACAATCTGAAACCTTGCATGATCCACAACACTACTCAACCAAGTGATATCCCGTTAACTAGCAGCAAAAATGCCAAGGCTCCCCATGAACAACCACCACAGGAGATACTTCAGGGCAAGGAGAAACGTGTGAATAAGGGAGCAACACCAATCCTCCACCCCAATGCAAACTATCCCTCCCATGCAACTGAATCAAAATCCAATTGTGTTCACTACCCCACATCTCCCACCAATCCATGTTCCTCAATCATGGCTGGAAAATGGACTCATGGGACATGCACTAAGCATGAACCTCCAGCTCAATGGACAACATAACAATCCAAATAGAGAATCCAAGCTACCTGGTGCAAATAATAACATAGGGGCTCCGAATTGGAATGGACAACATTGCCATGAAGCCTTGGATGGCCCTACTAATGCAACAGACACCACCAATATACCCCCCCTCCCCCCCATTCAGCAAGCTCCCATCTTTGGAACTCCCAGAACTCGCACCAACATACCACCTCAAACCCAATCAAGTTGAACCTACCCCTCTTCCACAATCCGAGCCAAACACCAAACCCAACCCCTTTGTACTACAATAGGAACCCTCTTCAAACCCAAACGACAGCCCCCATGATGCAGGAAAATCAAGCATGGCAGTTCCCACATCATGCAACAGCTCAATAGGAGAATCCAGCTGTGACTCCCCACCCGATCTCCCTCAACAACTATAACAACAACAATGCTTAGATGGAGCACAACAACCAGAGCAACTCATCTCAACAGATGGTAGAGGAGGACGAAGAGGATGGAATATCAACAACAACAAGAGTGGAGTATGGAATGCTAAGAAACACAAAAGCACTGGCGTTGAAGGAAAGAAGAGTAAAAAGGTCCATCTTACGTTGCCCACAGGAATTGAGGAAATTCTCCTTGAACATTAGAGTGTTATTTGCACCAACCCTATTCAAATACGGGGTGGTATGATTCCAACCATGTACACTCACTATTGGGCCATTGCTGACAAATGACTCAGCCAGGAACCCAGAACATACAGAGCTCAAACAACAACCAGGGGGAGAGCTCGCAAACCAGGAATAACTCAATGACTATCATCATTTGGAACTGTAGGGGGCGGGAAATGCTGACTTTCGTAGGGCCTTTAGGTCCATGCTGGATTACAATAGGCCAGTATTTGTGGCATTGTTGGAAACAAAAATGGAGGAGCACCACACAATCAGGAGTGACTTTGGCTTCGATAACTTAATTTAAGTCGCTACACAAGGCAACTCAGGAGGCATTGCAATCATGTGGAAAAACGGAGACATCATCGTTGATCAAATTGGCTCCACGGATCAGGCGGTACACGCCATGATAAAGGTACCTAATAACCCTAACCCATGGCTTCTCTCCATTATATATACTAGCAATCTTATAGAAGAAAGACTAATATTATGGGAAAACTTAAAAGCAGTAGCAAATAATTTTAATGGGACCTGGCTCATTACAGGTGACTTTAATGAAGTCACTAGAGCCACAGAAAAATTTGGAGGCTTGCCGGTTAACAATAAAAGAATCACGAAATTCCTCAACTGCCTTGGTCACTGTAGATTAATAGACCTAGGGTTTAAAGGGTCTAAATTAACGTGGATAAATAAAAGGAAAAAAAAAGGAATACCCTAATTATGGAAAGATTAGATAGGTGCATAGCTTACCCGGAATGGATTAATATATTTCAAGAAGCTCACGTCACACACTTAACGCGCACTCATTCAGATCATTGCCCCCTTAGACTAGACCTTACAAAAAAATTTGGTAGAACTGGGAACATATTTAGAATTGAGTCCATGTGGACGTCCCACCCCACGTTTAAGCCCCTGGTTAAAGAAACATGGAATAATCAGATAAACATTACCAATGCTATCCAAAATTTTACTGAAAAAGTTATCGACTTAAATAGGAACACCTTTGGCAATATCTTTAAAAAAAAAAAGTCATGGCTAGACTAGAGGGTATTCAAAGATCGCACAATTATCCTAATAGCCAATTCCTCATTGATTTAGAAACTGACCTAATGGAAGAATGTAAGAATATCCTTAAATTGGCAGAAGATTTCTTGAAGCTTAAATCCAGAGTCCAGTGGCTCCAAGAGGGGGATGCAAATACAAAATTCTTCCATACTACTACCATGCACAGGAGAAGGAAAAATAGGATTCTAAGCCTCAAGGACGAGGTGGGAAATTGGTATTACAACCCCAAAGATATTAAAGAGATAATTAATAAAAACTTCCTTGATCTCTACTCAACCAAGCAAGAGATGTCCTACAAAAATCATACATATATGTCCTACTATGCTACTATTCAAGAGTCACAGAAATATGACCTCTGCCTAACCCCTACAGAGAAAGATATTAAACAAGCCCTTAACTCCTTCAAACCTCTTAAAGCCCCGGGGTCGGATGGATTGTATCCCTTTTTCTATCAAAAATATGGGAACAAGACGAAGAATCAACTCATCGATTTCGTCATAAGTACCTTTGAAAATAAGCAAATGATAGAAACTATGAACAACACATATATATGCCTCATCCCTAAGTGCCAAAATGTTTATACAATTAAGCAGTATAGACCCATCAGCCTTTGCAACACAGCTTACAAGGTTGTCACCAAATTATATAGTAAATAGCATCAAGCTACTACTTCCCAATATCATCCACCCTGCACAAATTAGTTTTATCAAAGGGAGAAGAGCTTCCGACAATGATATCATCGTTCAGGAAGTCCTAAACCATTTCAGAAATACAGAAGGCAAAAAAGCCAAAATGATGATTAAAATTGACCTAGAAAAGGCTTTTGATAAAATACAGTGGTCATTTGTGAGGTTCTCGCTTAAATCCTTAAATTTTTCAAACAACCTAATAGACGTCATTATGTCTTGCATCTCTACCACCTCAACCTTTATTCTAATTAATGGCTCATGTACTGACTTCCTCCCACCCCTCTAAAGGCATAAGGCAAGGGGACCCCTTATCCCCATATCTCTTTATTATCTACATGGAAATGCTCTCGGGACTCATTTACCACGAGATAGACTGTTATAGGTGGGACCCTATTAACATATCCACCAAGGGTCCTCCTATATCTCATCTTTTCTTCGCAGATGACCTAGTCTTAATGATGGATGCCAACCAGAA
This sequence comes from Nicotiana attenuata, assembly GCF_001879085.1. Classification (NCBI taxonomy): domain Eukaryota; kingdom Viridiplantae; phylum Streptophyta; class Magnoliopsida; order Solanales; family Solanaceae; genus Nicotiana; species Nicotiana attenuata. Next base: position 58,934 of record NW_017672005.1, read on the forward strand.
AAACTGCAACTCCCTCATTGATACCCTGAACAAATTTGCTACATATAAGGTCAGACTATTAATTTTAACAAGTCTAGGATCCTTTTTTCTAATAACACTCGTCAAGATGTTAAAAATCAAATTAGCTAGAGTCTGGCTATGAAGCAAGCGACCAACTTTGGCAAATATCTGGGATTTCCAATGAAAAGTCATAGGATAACCAGCAAAGACTTCCAATTTATTATAGATAGACTCAACAATAGGCTACAAGGGTGGAAAAAAAACTTCCTAAACATGATGGGTTGGACTACCTTGATTAAAGCCACCCTAGTAGCCATCCCCAACCATGTGATACAAATTTACGGACTTCCAAAAGCCACTACCAATAAGATAGATGCTATTCAAAGGAGCTTCTTGTGGGAAAGTACAAATGAAAAGAAAAGTGTCACCTTATCAAATGGGATATAGTTACCAAATCAATAAAGGAGGGAGGATTGGGGCAATACAAATCCCACTGGAAAAATGCCTCCTTTAAAATAGCTTTGGTATGGAGATACTCGAAAGATAAGAAATCTGTATGGGCCTAGGTCCTCCATAACAAGTACGAAATAAAGAATAATACGATTAACGGGACCTATAACAAAGAAAGGGGATCTCACATATGGAAAAATATAGCAGAAGGGACAAAAATTTGTAACAAAGGGTTGTACTGGACAATAGGCGATTGGAAATCCATTAACATATGGGATGACAAATGGATAAATCATGCCGAACCCTTGAGGAGCCTCATTCAGGGGCCGCTAATGAGGAACGAGTCAAATCTCTCTCTTTCTTCTATCATGGCTAATGGTACCATAAAATTGAACACCATATCCTTCAAGCTGCCTAATAGCATAAAGCAAAAAATCCACAGCACTTATATAAAGCAGGGTCTTCCATCTTGGGATAAATCCAAATGGAACACCTTAAATCATAACTCCTTCTCCACTAAAGCAGCTTATGAGCTCATCGCTTCCCCCCAAGAGAACCAGGAAAATAACATAAACTTTGGATGGATCTGGAAAGTCCCAACAATCAATAAGATAAGATCTTTCCTTTGGCTTGTAGCTCATAATTGGCTCCCTACCACCCTCATGCTTTTTAAAAGACATATGAGCGATACTGATATGTGTAGTATTTGCCACAAGGAGAGAGAGGATATAGAGCATATCTTCTTTAGATGTACGTACTCCAAACATATCTGGAAGGAATTAACTACAACCATAACTTCCAACACCTTGACACCAATACTTATAATATCCCCACATGGCTAAAAAAATAATTTAACTCCAAAAGCATGTTCAATGACCTCATTAGCTGGAGTGAAGCCCTTCCCTTCATCCTCTGGCACTTATGGCTAGCTAGAAACGACATCCTCTTCAATAAGAATAAAAACCCTATGTTAGCTAATCACATTAATCAATTATGGAATAGAGTTTAAATACGTGACAGAAACCATTCATACAAAATCAGACAAACGTATATCTTTCATCAAATGGGAAACCCCCTGATCCTAACTTCATTAAACTCAACCTAGACGGGTCTTGCATGGGAAGCCCAGGAAGGGGAGGTATTGGTGGGCTATTTAGAGACAACAACGCCAACTGGATCCTTGGGTTCAGCATGGCCATCCCACATGCCACAAACATCTACATGGAAGCTCTAGCCTTGCTACATGGGTTAGAACTGGCTAAAGAGAAAGGATTACACCACTTGACCATCGAATCTAAGTGTAAAGAATTAACTAAAATGATTAATAGCAATGACGGATACTATCAAAATTTGATTGATGATTGCAGAGGGTTATTACAGGAGATGGAGGATCTACCGCTGAAGCACATCTTTAGGGAGGCAAATGAAGTAGCAGACAAGTTGGCTAAGCAAGGGAGCAACTCTGATGTTTTTGGAACCTTAAATTTATTTTACTCCCCACCTACTTTTGTTGTATCTTTTTTTGAAAGACACAAAGCAGGCACCATGTCGTCGAGACTTGTCCACGTATATAACGACGTTTAATATTATTGTATGCCTTTCATTACCAAAAAAAAAGTAAAGCGAAAAATTTTTTAATTAATTTATATACCTGGTACTAAGAAAACTAATAGCAGCTCTCAATGTTTGCTCCGTCTTTCAACAACGCCACTTTAGTTCAGCAGATAAAGAGTATATATCTAGTCATACCTAGGTAAATTCTATAAGGATCTGTTTGGAAAGCCACCGGGTAATTGGAATTGGTGTAATTACTAGGGTAGTAATTACACAGCCTAGTAATTACACAGTTGTGTAATTACGACGACATGTTTGTTTGTCATAGTGTAATTACACTGCAATTACTAGTTTACTGTTTGGTTGCACAAGTGTAATTACACAGTTAGATAAAATTTTAAATGAAGTAATTATCAAAACTTAAAAGTTAATATTGTGAGCACGTGATTTTTGCCCTAAGCAAATTAATTCCAAAAGTTTCAAATAATTGATTTCTTTATTTTACAATTTTTTGTGAATTTTTGTTTGAGTTTTTGTGTTAATTGGTTGCATTTTTCATAAAAAATACAGAAAATATGCACATACATGTAGGGATTTTAATTTCACAATTGTTAGTATTAATTAGGTATTAATTAGATTTAGAATAATGAAAAAAATATAATNCTTAAAAGTTAATATAATAAATATTGCCTATAAATTTGTATAAGTATAAATGATACTATATTTGCTATTTAAGATATATATTTTTCGTGAATATACATTAATTAGTAATCATATTTATAACGAATATTGTAAAAATAATTTATATATATTTTCTAAATTAATACTATTTTAGATACTTACAAAAACTAAAGACAAATGTTTTGTAAACTATCATGGAATTCATGTTTGATAAAATAAATTAATATTTATAAATATAATGTCATAACATTATTCAAATGAACAACATGCAATATTAGCCAATACTACTAAAACAAGTAAATTGGAACCATGAATATAACATAATTTTTTTTTTTTGGTAAATAGCTTATCTATTTCATTCCAAAAAAACTTTAAAGAACAGGTAGATGCAGACCATCTACATCCCTCGTTACATAGCCAAAATCTGTAGACTAAGTAAATTCATCACTATATCTAAGTAACTAATCAAACTAACAGCTGATTGAACTAATACAATAGAACAAGAATACATCGAAAAATAACCTATTCCTTACGGATACCCATTGAGAGTTGTAAGAACTCCTTGCCAATGTTGTATTTCTTGCCCTCTCGTGTGTATATGAACTGTTACTTCTCTGCACACACTGTTCACGTTTACTACACCCCCCTGGAATCGAACTTTGTTCCTTTCTCTCCATATGGTATAAACCATCATGCCAAAAACAAAGGTAACAATTTCCCAGTGTCCACTCTTTTTTAGTGGCATTATGACTTATCCATTCCACCTCACTTTGCCAATCTTGAATAGGTCTGCAATGTCCCATCCATTTCAATAGCCTCGACCACATTTCATTTGTCACAGAACATTCAGGAAATAGATGATCGAAGGTTTCATCAGCTAGCTTACAGAGTATACACTATTGAGGTATTTGAACACCAAACTTCAGCAGTCTATCCACTGTAGCTAGTCTCCTTTGTAATGCTAACCATAGTATGAACTTAAATCTGAGATGCATTTTTGATTGCAACACAATGCCTTTCCGGGGAACCTTTGGGAGTTGAGGGAATTGCAGTCGATACAGCTTTCTAATGCTGAAGGAATTGCCTTTTTGTAACTGATCTAACCTGCTCATAAGATCACTTTGGATACCCTGAACATCCCCAATGAATAACATAATTTTAAAATCCAAAAAAAAATAGTTTAACATATGTCAAATTCCAACATAATATAGTAAGTTCCACTACAACTTAAGATTAGGAAACATAATAAGTTTATAACCACATTCAACAACGATTAATTGTATCACTCATTGTATACCAAGTTTGTTAATGACTCATTATTTCTAATATTAGGAGGTGTAGTTTCAAAAAATAGAATAATAAAATAAATAAAAAATAAAATATAAGCAATTTCATGGAATCACTAGAAGTAAAGTAGAGAAATAAAATATAAATAATGTACAAAGAAAATATATTTTAAAATTTCAAAAAAAATTAAAAAGTAAAATTAATATTAAAAAAAATTAAAAAATAGAAATAAAAAGTTATAAAGAAAGAAAAATAAAAAATAAAAATAAAAATAAAAGGGAAATAAAAAAGCAACCTTGTAATTACACTGTGTAATTACCACCAATTCTCACCTCCCCCTTGAGAATTGGAGAATGTAATTACACCCCTCCAATTACACCCAATTCCATGCTGACCAAGTAATTACTTGGCCAAACAAACATGTCAAACTGTGTAATTACACTCAATTACACCCAAATCCAATTCCTATGTGGGTTTCCAAACATGCTCTTAATATTTTTCTCTTCTCATGTCTAGGGTATTACGTGCAAGACACGTACATAGAAACTAGTATACTATATGAAAAGCACGAAGGCCCTTAGCGAAATATTGTTCGCCTTTTTTACCCTTTAAAAATTGATTTAGTATTGGACATAATAGTAATTTAATTATTTTTCTGATATTTAGGAATTTGAATTCAAGTAGAATCTTACAAATTAAAACCTTCCTTATTTAACATACTATATATGGAATATAATGTTTAGGACTTTAAAATTAATTAATTTTACCTAATAAAACCTTTTCAAATTAAAACTATTACATGAAACCTTAAATCATTAACGTGGTGGTAAACAAAACCACTTTTTTATGAGCTGTATTTTGAATCCAAGTTTATGTGACAATCAAATATTTAATCAGATAATAAATAATTGATTTTATTGGGTTGAATATTTCAATGATTCGTAGGCAAAACAATAGCACTTTGGTCCAAACAAGAATATGTTGAGCTTCGTGGTAAGTTTACTCATTCATATAATATTTATTTTACAAATTAAATTTAGAATCTATAGCTCATTATTCACTTTTTTAGTATCCTTTGAAGGATAAAAGGAAATCAAGGTTCAATATATGTGGTTTTTTGCTTTAAATTTTTCATTCATATTTTCATTCAATTGTTTATGTTTATTTTAATGAATTAAGTTGACGTGTATACATATGTTTGAGTATTATATGTATTTCACTACAGTTATGATGTTCGTCTAATTTCTTTATGATATAGGTGTTGTAGGATATAATCAAGCAACCAAGAGTAAGGGATTACTTATTTTACGTATACTAAATAAATGTAGAAAGACTTAGTTAAAGTGAATAATCAAAATGATTGAATATCTCACATGTAACAATTCGATATTTTTATATACTTAATAATTGTGAGACTGAAGAATTAATTTTTTTTTAGGCTATTGGGCCTAAGCTAGTAGAGGAAAATTTATTATAATATATGATCAATGTTTTAAAAGGCGGGACGTTTTACCTCTGATGAGGCGAGGCGTAAGCCCTGAGTCATGGGGCGTAAGTCCCACGGATTTTTAAATTTTACTAATTTTAAGAATTTTAAGATAGTATAAAATAAAAAGTAATTATAAAAATTACATTAAAATCACAAAATTATAACAAATAATCTATTTAAAATATTTATAAATTATAATTCAACTATGAATAATATAAAAAGTATGACAAATATCATAATATGCAAATTAGTTGCAATGTCGTTACAACTCAAACATCAAAAGTAATGTATTCGATGCGAAATCTTATATATATCTCTCTTAAGGAGTAATGAATATTGAAAGAGTTTCGATACTATAATTTGATATTTTTTTAAAATACTTCTTTTATTTAATATACTTTCTATTTGAAAGAAAATTTATATAAAAAAATAATTCACAATTTAAATATGATCCTCTAGCATCATTTATTTTTAGATTTCAATAAGTTAATAAAGTGACACATAATTCACCATACTATACCATGATAACTAATTATTTGTAAATAGTTACTAGCTAATACTGAGCTATTAAATTAATAAGTATTGTATCTCGTAAACGTGAAAAAAATAATATTTAGGAAAAAANTATTATGCTATTGTCCGGGTAGATAGGACCCAAAAGCATGTTATACTTGGATTAATTGTGAACCCATGGATAGCCTGAATTGCTTAAATCACATTGAATTAGTAAGTAAATTTCTAAAAGGACTAAACTTCATTTCTTAAAAATTGTTAAAGGAGAATTGGTTTTAATTGGATAAATATTCCCCGATAAGTTCTTAATTGACTGATTGAGCATGTATCCCTATGTGTACCTGCGTCGCATGCATGATTCGCGAGCAGGGTATGTGTTTATTTATGGAATGGGCCGAACGCCTCGGCAGATTAAATAGATGCATCTATGGTTCGTGCCATTCGACCCTTGGCAGTGCACAGTTTACATTTCTGTTGGATCGGGCCGTCGCCTCGGTGTGATTTGCGCATGTTATTTGTCGCTTGAGAGTTTTAAACGTGAAATTTGCCCGTCGTGGCTTGATATAAATTGAAAAGATAATAAAGAGTAAATCTTGAAAATCCTTTGTTAATTGTTAAAAGGTGTTTACCTGTTTTACAGCTTCGTGAATTAGAACATGCTATATGAATCCATGATTTCCTCACACATTTAGTATATTATTATTGGACCGCTAGTGAGTGTCCAGGTTGACCATCTCGTCTTTACCTCTTCGGGGTTAGGCGGCATACTCACTGAGTACACGTTGATTACGTACTCATACTACACTTCTGTGCATTTTTGTTGCACAGGTATATTTTACATTTGATAGCAGCACGGATGATTTGGGGACTAGGTGAGGTGCATTGTTCGAGGCGACCCACAGCTAGTGTAGTTCCCTTCCCGTACTTTATTTATTTATTTCCGGTCCACTGTACTTCGGACAGATATTGTATTTTATTTTCCTTATCAGTAGTTGCTCATGCACTTGTGACACCGGGTTCTGGGATGGTTTTCGAAAGATGTGTATTAATAGTTATTTCTCAATTTGAATCGAAACAGAGATTGTCTTATATATGAAAAAAAATGGAAGGAAACCCCTTAGATTTTCAAAGGTATTAAAAGAGGATTTAATTGATAATTTAGTTGGCTTGCCTGACAACGGTGTCCGGCGCCATCGCGACCCGTAGTGGATTTGGGTCGTGACAACATGGTATCAGAGCACTAGGTTCCCAGGGTCTCACGAGTCATGAGCAAGTCTAGTAGAGTCTCGCGGATCGGTACGGAGACGTCTGTACTTATCCTCGGGAGGCTGTAGGACTGTTAGGAGTACTTCCCTTCTTGATTCCTTGTCGTGCGATTCGATTTCATGTGAGGCTTATGCCTTTGTTTCTTTCCTCTCAATCTTATGCGACGCGAAGCGCTTGATGTAAATCGAAAATTGAAGAACCGTAATGGTACTACAGACGCGATGCAGGATGTTTCTCCCGGTATAGCTGATCAGATTATTATCGTCGCCTTATGGAAGAATATTTTATATTTTCAGCCCAGTAGCGGTATTTTCGAGGGCTTTGTGGCTAGGCACAAGTTGCCGCGATGCTTATAAATGACTTTTCTGCAGTAGAAGTATGATGGTAGGGTGTTGCCCACGTGTCAGTGCAGTGAATGATTTCAAGGGAGGTTTACTCAGTGCATAATCAAGAGATTCAATATTTTATTTCCGGCAGGGGGAAAGGAAATCAAACTAAGGAGGGTCATATGTGGACTGGTGGAAGTAATGAGACTTGGCAATTGCAAACGTGGTGGATTTTTCTTCTATATTGGGCGTATTAAGCTTGTCGGTGTTATGATTTTCTACAATTCTCCTTTGAGGCAAGGTATTGTGAAATAGGATCGGAGGTGCAACTATCAGATATCGCAGGATGCGGTGGTTCAGAGTTGAATCAGTATTTCTAATGTTGACGGTTCGAGAAAGATGACCTTCGGAAAGGTTTCGAGTTAGCAGCAAATTGAGGGTTCAAGTTCGATGAAGATAAATTTTTATTAAGGCAGCAACTGAGCAGCAAAAGATGAGAAAGGCCCGTGAGATGTGTTAGGCGGAGTTTTAAATTGCTAAAGGGCCAGGTATATGAAGCAAAGTCCGAGTAGTCGATTAAGGGGATGAGTTCCGCCAAAGTGGGAGAGTGGCGGAGTTGCATATGGGTTTTGCAGTGGGAGGACCACGTACCTTAAGGAGAGTTTGGAGTGATTTGATAATATTAGTTGGGGTCTACGAATTCAATTTGAAGTAGGGGTCCTTGTGTGGTCGGAGGTTTAATATAACGGAAAGAAGCCGCCTAAATGAAGAAGGATGCAGCATGGCTTTGAATTGGGAGGATGTTGTCGCACATTTCAATGATGTCCACAAGGGGTAAAATGGACCTGTGCAACTGGAGTGTGAGCTCAGACTCAGGAAAGGGTCATTGATGTCGCAGCAATTGTACCCTGTGCAGCAGTGTTGGAGGATGCCGGGGAGAGCCTTCTATAGGTGGGTTAGCCAAGTGAGCAGATTAGCAGTCGCGTGGTTGGCGAGGCTTCTGCGAAGAATCTTATCGGGTATGTAGCGAAAGGATCGATCGTGCGAATGTGGGGAATGACTTAGAGTATAAGAAGGGGGTTTCACAGAGAGATCTCGAGAATTTTGGCGGTTGATTGTGCAAGGTTATGTTAATAAGAGATAAAAAGGACGAGTGAGTTCTAGATTGGTGAAATTATGGCTTCAAGCTAAGTGGGAGAGTCCCACCGCTTGTGAAGGGGTTACAGAGTTGAGTGCTTGCAAGGTTTCTGGTCAGTAGTATGTTGATGGGTTATTCTAGCTACGGGAAAAGAACATAAGAGAGGAATTGAGCAAAGGGATGGTTGGAATGCATGTTATGGTTGGCCTTATTGGCTCATGTTCAGACTTGGGGAAGGATTCAGGATTTATGCCTTGTATAAATGCAGGTTTCAAAGGAAGTGATTCCGCCGGGTGCCTCGTCGGGAGGGTGTTCATGTGTTGTAAAATTTATGGAGCTAAATATATTCGGGACCAATTCAGAGCGGGTGGCTCTCAGTAACGGTCCTAATGGGTTTAAAAAGAGGTAGAGTATGGTGCTTAATGATTTCGAGCCTATAGGTGCAGTTGAGAATCAAGCTTTTGCAGCAGCTTACGAATGGAGACTCAGAATGATCTGTGATATTCTAACTTGAGATGTAGCAATTGAGAGATATGAAATGGTTCGTGGGATTTGAGACANTCGGAAGTGAATTCGGAGGTCCGTAGGTCATTTTGGAGCCATTTGGCTAAAGATAGGAATTTGAAGGTTTTTGAGAAGTTTGACCGGAGGTTGACTTTTTGATATCGGGGTCGGAATCCGATTCCGGAAGTTGCAGTAGGTCCGTAATGTCAAATATGACTTGCGTGCAAAATTTGAGGTCAATCGGACGTGATTTGATAGGTTTAAACATCGGAAATAGAAGTTGGAAAGTTCAAAGTTCATAAAGATTGAATTGGGGTGTAATCCGTGATTTTCGTGTTGTTTGATGTGATTTGAGGCCTCGAGCAAGTTCGTAATGTGTTTTGGGACTGGTGGGTGTGATTGGTTGGGGTCCCGGGGGCCTCGGGTGGATTTCGGGTGGTTAACGGATCAAAAATAGATTTTTGGGAAGGCTGAGGTTTGCTGATTGCTGGTATTTCCGCTTCTGCGGAAATGGGACCGCAGAAGCGGCCCCGCAGAAGCGGTAGAGGGAGCCGCAGAAGCGGAATTGTTCGAAGGTTCGTGGACCGCAGATGCGGTCAAGGTTCCGCAGAAGCGGGACCGCATCTGCGGAAGTGATATCGCAGAAGCGGAAGGGGCCAGGCCCAGGGAAGCTGCAGAAGCGGCCAAAAGTCGCAGAAGCGACATCCGCAGAAGCGGAAAATGCACCGCAGGTGCGAAAATGCTGGTGGCAGAGGGGTTGTTTTAAAGTCGGATTTTGCTCATTTCACCCCTTTTCTTCACTTCATTTGGCGATTTTTGGAGAGCTTCAAAGAGGGATTTCGTCATCTATATCAAGGTAAGTTACTCCTACTCATTTCCAAGTTAAATACAAGATTGTATCATGGATTTTAGGCATGAAAATTGTGGGGAAATTGGTGTTTTTAGAAGAAGACCTAGAAATTTATAAATTGGAATTTAGCCACGAATTAGAGCATGGAATTAGGAGTAAATTGTATATTTGAGCTACTAAAGTCATGGGTAAGCTTTATCTTTGAAAAATTTTGGATTCCGGGCACGTGGGCCCGAGGGCATTTTGGTCATTTCACTAAGCGGAGTTGGGAATTTGTATAATTTGAATTGTTAACGAGTATTCGAGCATGTTCTCATTAGTTTGTCGTTAATTGGCTAGTTTTGGTGCAATGTGCGTCGGTTCAAGCCTTCGGAAGAATGTAGAATGCGGATTATGAGTCTTCGGAGCGTGGTGAGTCTCCTTTCTAACCTTTTAAGAGGGAATTGTCCCCCCTAGGTGAAATAATTGATTATGTGCTCCTATATGTGGGGGCTACGTATGCACGAGGTGACGAGAGTCCGTGCGTAGCTACTATTATGCTATTGTCCGGGTAGATAGGACCCAAAAACATGTTATACTTGGATTAATTGTGAACCCATGGATAGCCTGAATTGCTTAAATCACATTGTATTAGTAAGTAGATTTCTAAAAGGACTAAACTTCATTTCTTAAAGGTTGTTAAACGAGAATTGGTATTATTTGGATAATTATTCCCCGACAAATTCTTAATTGGCTACTTGAGCATGTACTTTATGTGTACCTGCGTCGCATGCATGATTCGCGAGCAGGGTATGTGTTTATTTATGGAATGGGCCGAACGCCTCGGCAGATTAAATAGATGCATCTATGGTTCGTGCCATTCGACCCTGGGCAGTGCACAGTTTACATTTCTGTTGGATCGGGCCGTCGCCTCGGTGTGATTTGCGCATGTTATTTGTCGCTTGAGAATTTTTAAATGTGAAATTTGCCCGTCGTGGCTTGATATAAATTGAAAAGATAATAAAGAGTAAATCTTGAAAATCCTTTGTTAATTGTTAAAAGGTGTTTACCTGTTTTACAACTTCGTGAATTAGAACATGCTATATGAATCCATGATTTCCTCACACATTTAGTATATTATTATTGAACCGCTAGTGAGTGTCCAGGTTGGCCATCTCGTCTCTAGCTCTTCGGGGTTAGGCGGGATACTCACTGAGTACACGTTGATTACGTACTCATACTACACTTCTGTGCATTTTTGTTGCACAGGTATATTTTACATTTGATAGCAGCACGGATGATTCGGGGACTAGGTGAGCTGCATTGTTCGAGGCGACCCGCAGCTAGTGTAGTTCCCTTCCCGTACTTTATTTATTTATTTCCGGTCCACTGTACTTCGGACAGATATTGTATTTTATTTTCCTTATCAGTAGTTGCTCATGCACTTGTGACACCGGGTTCTGGGATGGTTTTTCGAAAGATGTGTATTAATAGTTATTTCTTAATTTGAATCGAAATAGAGATTGTTTTATATATGAAAAATGGAAGGAAAACCCTTAGATTTTCAAAGGTATTAAAAGAGGATTTAATTGATAATTTAGTTGGCTTGCCTGACCACGGTGTCCGGCGCCATCGCGACCCGTAGTGGATTTGGGTCGTTACAACATGGTATCAGAGCACTAGCTTCCTAGGGTCTCACGGGTCATGAGCAAGTCTAGTAGAGTCTCGCGGATCGGTACGGAAACGTCTGTACTTATCCTCGAGAGGCTGCAGGACTGTTAGGAGTACTTCCCTTCTTGGTTCCTTGTCGTGCGATTCGATTTCATGTGAGGCTTATGCCTTTGTTTCTTTCATCTCAATCTTATGCGACGCGAAGCGCTTGATGTAAATCGAAAATTGAAGAACCGTAGTGGTACTACAGATGTGATGCAGGATGTTTCTCCCGGTATAGCTGATCAGATTATTGTCGTCGCCTTATGGAAGAATATTTTATTGTTTCAGCCCAGTAGCGGTATTTTCGAGGGCTTTGAGGCTAGGCACAAGTTGCCGCGATGCTTATAAATGACTATTCTGCAGTAGTAATATGATGGTAGGGTGTTGCCCACGTGTCAGGGCAGTGAATGATTTCAAGGGAGGTTTACTCAGTGCATAATCAAGAGATTCAATATTTTATTCCCGGCAGGGGGAAAGGCAATCGAACTAAGGAGGGTCATATGTGGACTGGTGGAAGTAATGGGACTTGGTAATTGCAAGCGTGGTGGAATTTTTCTTCTATATTGGGTGTTGTCATCCTAATTGGACGTATTAAGTTTGTCGGTGTTATGATCTTCTACAATTCGCCTTTGAGGCAAGGTGTTGGGAAATGTCTTTGAATTGGGAGGATGTTGTCGCACATTTCAATGATGTCCACAAGGGGTAAAATGGACCTGTGCAACTGGAGTGTGAGCTCAGACTCAGGAAATGGTCATTGATGTCGCAGCAATTGTACCCTATGCAGCAGTGTTGGAGGATGCCGGGGAGAGCCTTCTATAGGTGGGTTAGCCAAGTGAGCAGATTAGCAGTCGCGTGGTTGGCGAGGCTTCTGCGAAGAATCTTATCGGGTATGTAGTGAAAGGATCGATCATGTGAATGTGGGGAATGACTTAGAGTATTCACAGAGAGATCTCGAGAATGTTGGCGGTTGATTGTGAAAGGTTATGTCAATAAGAGATAAAAAGGACGAGTTAGTTCCAGATTGGTGAAATTATGGCTTCAAGCTAAGTGGGAGAGTCCCACCACTTGTGATGGGGTTACAGAGTTGAGTGCTTGCAAGGTTTCTGGTCATTAGTATGTTGATGGGTTATTCTAGCTAGGGGAAGAGAATATAAGAGAGGAATTGAGCAAAGGGATGGTTGGAATGCATGTTATGGTTGGCCTTATTGGCTCATGTTCAGACTTGGGGAAGGATTCAGGATTTATGCCTTGTATAAATGCAGGTTTCAAAGGAAGTGATTCCGCCGGGTGCCTCGTCGGGAGGGTGTTCATGTGTTGTAAGATTTATGGAGCTAATTATATTCGGGACCAAGTCAGAGCGGGTGGCTCTCAGTAACGGTCCTAATGGGTTCAAAAAGAGGTAGAGTATGGTGCTAATGATTTCGAGCCTATAGGTGCAGTTGAGAATCAAGCTTTTGCAGCAGCTTACGAATGGAGACTCAGAATGATCTATAATATTCTAACTTGAGATGTAGCAGTTGAGAGGTATGAAATGGTTCGTGGGATTTGAGGCATCATGGTCTCGTGATTCGAGGTCGCTCAGGATGAGTGCAGAGGGAGTATGTTACGTGCGGAAGAAATCAGTAATATCTTCAAGGCAATCAAGGATAAATTGGAAGAAGGTAGTTGATTGGCTATAGTTGAATTTGGCATATTGGTGTTGGCAGTCAGTTTCTGCAGCGTGATCGAGTTATGTAAGTGATTTGTGACGGTACGTATCAGGCTTGTCAGCCGCCGCAATTGATGTTATTCAGAGGCCTTCTATTGTTATGGCCTGTTGTGTGGAAGCAGATTTCGGAAGGGGCTATAGTGTCTTAGACCACTACTTAGAGATTTGCATATTCTACGGTTATGAAAAATTCGCATGTGTGCTGCTATGGTACTCCAGAAGTGAGTTAAGTAGAAGGTTCTTATAGGATGAAGTGTTAAGATGTTAGTGTTAAAAATCGTGTTCTATCGTATGTTGGCACATTGGGTGCAGTGAGTAGCATAGAAATTCGAAGTGAGGATCAAGGTTACAGCTTGGTGCTGGTAAGGATGTCACGGGCTCGGATGAGCAGGAAAGGAGCTTTGGTGTTTAAAGTGAGTCGGCATTGCCTTAAGCGTCACCTGAGATTGGTGTTTTGTAAAGAGGTCTTGTATCATGGTTAACTTGATCGCTTTTCAGCGTTAGTGTGGTCGGTGGGTTGGAGGTAAGACCCAGTAAATTGTTATAGTAGGTTGTGAGGGGTGTATCCCACAGGAAGGTTTCATAAATGTGGCACGAAGTCACTTGACTGATTTAAGATCTAGACCATGTATGAGGACTGTGGTAATATCATTAAATTGAGAATTTATGCCTGGAGGGCACTCTGTTTATTGGGTTATGGACTGTGGAGGTTCGCTCCGGTTATGACGGTTGTTCTTGTGTGTTATGAGAAGAGGGAAATTAGTATGGACCTTTGAAAGGTTATTGGCTTAGTTTGATGTGATCAGGATCGACTTGAGGTTGGTGGATAGGTTTAAATGTGAATATGGGCTCTTGAGATTCAGATTATATATCGCACCTCAGTTGTGCTTGAGTTTCGTAGCTTATGGCGCTATATGTCCCCCTAGGGATGGTATTATGCACTTTGCGTGCTTGTGACCGAATTTGATATCTTGTTGTAATAGGCAATTTAGCTCGATGTATATCTCCCTACGCGAGTTCTATGTGTGGATCGGTTGGCACGCCGCCATGGGTATGTTATTTGGATCGGGTGGCACGCCGCCATGGTTATATTGTTCGGATCGGGTTGCGCTCCACAACAGCGTGATGTTCAGTGCAGTTCCCCATATCTGTTTATTGTGTTCTGTTTCCTATTTTCTGAAGGAAGCTCATATTAGTTGTGCGCCCGCGTCGCATGTATGATTCGCGAGCGGGGTAATTAAAAATTCCTTTCAGAGTTCATTTTTCTTTTTGTGTCGCATTCTAAATGGTGGCCTATTGGCACATTGTGGCGTCCTATGAGACTTTTGATCGCATTTGGAGTGGCTTATTTCCTGAGCAGTTCCTATTGGGTGAGACGAGATTAGGGGACTTAGGATCAGTGCAATCCGATTATATGAAGTATATTAAGGAGCAAAGATCATTATTTAGTTCAGAATGTGGTAATGTTTCTTGTCAGAAGTATAGACTCAATGATTAGTTGACTCGGCAGTTGATTATGAATTTCGGCACATCTCATCCGTCGTGGCGGTATTGTAAGAGTTAGAGTAACACTTGCGTGTGTCATGAGGTGCAATGGGAGGATCTGATTCGTAAAATTTTGGGCTAAGTGGATCAGAAAATATTATTGTGGTCCTGTGGGTTAAGTATTGCAAAGTAAGAATCCAGCAAAGTTATGCCGTCGTGTTTGAGTTCAGCACGTAGTGATTGATACGGTGATCGTATGTCGGAAACAGGCCTGGCATAGAATTTCGGAAGTTGGAATTGGGCTCTAAGGCTTATTCGTTGAATAAAAAGGGAATATCTTCAGAAATTCTCGAGCTAATGTGCTCAACTAAGTTGTGGTAGCACGGAAGGTGCATGAGGTGCTAAACAGTGATTTCAGACTACTTCACTGTAGTTCTCAGCACGTTCGAGGACGAACGTATGTTTAAGTGGGAGAGAATGTAACGACTCGACCGGTCGTTTTTGAGACCTAGCACGCCATTCAGAAGTCTGAGACCGTGAGCAGCTTCATTTCAGGTATTGTGACTTGTACGTGTGGTCGGAATTGAATTTCGGGAAGTTCAGAGTTAATTTAGGAGTATTCTTATTTTGGAAGCTTAAAGTTGAAAGAATGAACTAGGATTAGAATTTTGAGTAAACGACCTCGGAATTGGGATTTGAAGGTTCCAGCAGGTTCGTATGATGATTTCGGACTTGGGCGTATGCCCGGTTCGGGTTTTGGATAACCCGGGAGCGTTTTGGCGCCTATTGTGGAAGTTAGCATTTTAGAAGAAATTTCATAAGTTTGGCTTGAAGAGCATTTCAGTGTTATCAATGTCCGTTTGGGATTCCGTGACTGTGAATAGCTCCGTATGGTGATTCTGGAGTTGGGGGCGCGATCGGAAGTGAATTCGGAGGTCTGTAGGTCATTTTGGAGCCATTTGGCTAAAGATAGGAATTTGAAGGTTTTTGAGAAGTTTGACCGGAGGTTGACTTTTTGATATCGGGGTCAGAATCCGATTCCGAAAGTTGCAGTAGGTCCGTAATGTCAAATATGACTTGCGTGCAAAATTTGAGGTCAATCGGACGTGATTTGATAGGTTTAAACATCGGAAATAGAAGTTGGAAAGTTCAAAGTTCATAAAGATTGAATTGGGGTATAATCCATGATTTTCGTGTTGTTTGATGTGATTTGAGGCCTCGAGCAAGTTCATAATGTGTTTTGGGACTGGTGGGTGTGATTGGTTGGGGTCCCGGGGGCCTCGGGTGGATTCCAGGTGGTTAACGGATCGAAAATGGATTTTTGGGAAGGCTGAGGTTTGCTGATTGCTGGTATTTCCGCTTCTGCGGAAATGGGACCGCAGAAGCGGCCCCGCAGAAGCGGTAGAGGGAGCCGCAGAAGCGGAATTGTTCGAAGGTTCGTGGACCGCAGTTGCGGTCAAGGTTCCGCAGAAGCGGGACCGCATCTGCGGAAGTGATATCGCAGAAGCGAAAGGGGCCAGGCCCAAGGAAGCCGCATAAGCGGCCAAAATTCGCAGAAGCGACATCCGCAGAAGCGGAAAATGCACCGCAGGTGCGAAAATCGCTGGTGGCAGAGGAGTTGTTTTAAAGTCAGATTTTGCTCATTTCACCCCTTTTCTTCACTTCATTTGGCGATTTTTGGAGAGCTTCAAAGAGGGATTTCGTCATCTATGTCAAGGTAAGTTACTCCTCATTTTCAAGTTAAATACATGATTATATCATGGATTTAGGCATAAAAATTGTGGGGAAATTGGTGTTTTTAGAAGAAGACCTAGAAATTTATAAATTGGAATTTAGCCACGAATTTGAGCATGGAATTAGGAGTAAATTGTATATTTGAGCTAGTAAAGTCATGGGTAAGCTTTATCTTCGAAAAATTCGGATTCCGGGCACGTGGGCCCGAGGCCATTTTGGTCATTTCACTAAGCGGAGTTGGGAATTTGTATAATTTGAATTGTTAACGAGTATTCGAGTATGTTCTCATTAGTTTGTCGTTAATTGGCTAGTTTTGGTGCAATGTGCATCGGTTCAAGCCTTCGGAAAAATGTAGAATGTAGATTATGAGTCTTCGGAGCGAGGTGAGTCTCCTTTCTAACCTTGTAAAAGGGAATTGTCCCCCTAGGTGAAATAATTGATTATGTGCTCCTATATGTGGGGGCTACGTACGCACGAGGTGACGAGAGTCCGTGCGTAGCTACTATTATGCTATTGTCCGGGTAGATAGGACCCAAAAGCATGTTATACTTGGATTAATTGTGAACCCATGGATAGCCTGAATTGCTTAAATCACATTGAATTAGTAAGTAAATTTCTAAAAGGACTAAACTTCATTTCTTAAAGGTTGTTAAAGGAGAATTGGTATTATTTGGATAATTATTCCCCGATAAATTCTTAATTGGCTACTTGAGCATGTATTTTATGTATACCTGCGTCGCATGCATGATTCGCGAGCAGGGTATGTGTTTATTTATGGAACGAGCCGAACGCCTCGGCAGATTAAATAGATGCATCTATGGTTCGTGCCGTTCGACCCTCGGCAGTGCACAATTTACATTTCTGTTGGATCGGGCCGTCGCCTCGGTGTGATTTGCGCATGTTATTTGTCGCTTGAGAATTTTTAAACGTGAAATTTGCTAGCCGTGGCTTGATATAAATTAAAAAGATAATAAAGAGTAAATCTTGAAAATCCTTTGTTAATTGTTAAAAGGTGTTTACCTGTTTTACAGCTTCGTGAATTAGAACATGCTATATGAATCCATGATTTCCTCACACATTTAGTATATTATTATTGGACCGCTAGTGAGTGTCCAGGTTGACCATCTCGTCTCTATCTCTTCGGGGTTAGGCGGGATACTCACTGAGTACACATTGATTACGTACTCATACTACACTTCTGTGCATTTTTGTTGCACAGGTATATTTTACATCTGATAGCAGCACGGATGATTTGGGGACTATGTGAGCTTCATTGTTCGAGGCGACCCGCAGCTAGTGTAGTTCCCTTCCCGTACTTTATTTATTTATTTCCGGTCCACTGTACTTCAGACAGATATTGTATTTTTATTTTCCTTATCAGTAGTTGGTCATGCACTTGTGACACCGGGTTCTGGGATGGTTTTTCGAAAGATGTGTATTAATAGTTATTTCTTAATTTAAATCGAAACAGAGATTGTTTTATATATGAAAAATGGAAGGAAAACCCTTAGATTTTCAAAGGTATTAAAAGAGGACTTAATTGATAATTTAGTTGGCTTGCCTGACAATGGTGTCCGGTGCCATCGCGACCAGTAGTGGATTTGGGTCGTGACAGCATATGCCCAGAATCAAATTCGAAAGTCCCTAACTTGATTTATCATAATTTGCTGAAAACTAGCAATTTAAAGGTTTAAAGAATCCCTAAATTTGACCATGAGTTGACTTTGTTGCCACAAGGATCGCATTTTGGTTCCGGAACTTGGTATAAGTTTATTTCAGTATTTATGACTTGTCTATAAAATTTGGTGCAAAACGGAGTTGATTTGACGTGATTCAGACTTCCGATTTAGAAATTGCATGTTCTTAAGTTTCATTGAAAATTTCATTCGTTTTGGTGTTCAATTCGTGGTTCTAGGTGTTATTTTGGTATTCTGATCACGCAAGCAAGTTCATGTGATGTTTTTACACTTGTGTTCATATTTGATTTGGACCTCGAGGGGCTCAGGTGAGTTTCGGATATGCTACAGACCATTTGAACTTAGGAAAATTTCTGGTTTTTGAAGTCTACTGTCATCTGGTGTATTCTTCTTCACGATCGCGAAGATACTCCCGTGATCACGAAGAGTAATCTGGCTTGGGGAGGCTTTTCTTCATCGCTAACGCGGACAGCCTTACGTGGATACGTAGTGTTGAGGGACCTAGGAAGGGGGAACTATGGCTTGCTCTATGCGAACGCGAGCCCTGGCTCGCGAATGTGAAGGACAGGGGGGAGAAGCCTTAGCGGACACGTGAGGAAACTCGCGAATGCGTGGGCCATTTGGGCCGCTGTGCATCGCGAACACGGTGATCACTCCGCGTTATCGAAGATACTCCTGCGATCACGAAGAGTAATCTGGGCTGGGGAGGCTTTTCTTCATTGCTAATGCGGACAACCTTATGCAAACGCGTAGTGTTGAGGGACTTGGGAAGGGCGATCTGTGGTTTGCTCTACTCGAACGCGAGCCTTGGCTCGCGAACGGAAGGACTGGGGAGGAGAAGCCTTCGCGAACACGTGAGGAAACTTGCGAATGCGTGGGCCATTTGGGCCACTGTGCATCGCGAACACGGCAGGCCCTTCGCGAACGCGAAGAAGGCCTGACGCCCAGTCACTTAAATATTTCAAACACATGATTTCACCCATTTTTTACCAACTTTTCATTAGAGCTCGGCCTAGAGGCGATTTGGAGAGAAATTTTATCATCCTTTCATAGGTTAGTGTACTTTAAATTACTTTCTTCCATTTCCATCATCACCCACTAATTTCTAGCCTTAATCTATGTTCCTTCATGGTTGAAAATTAAGGATTTGGGAAGAATTGGGGGTTTTGTAAATTTGGAATTTAGACCTCAAATTGAGGTCGTATTTTGAAACTAATTACATGCTCGGGAATGAATGGGTAAACGGGTTTTGGTTTGAATCTCGTGTTTTGACCAAGCGGGCCTGGGGTTGACTTTTGTTGACTTTTTGGGAAAAGCGTAAAGATCTTAACTTTGTGTATTGTAATTGATTTCCCTGGCATTAGTTGATATTATTGAGCTGGTTTTGGTTAGATTCGATTAGTTTAGAGGCGGAGTTTAGAGGAAAGGCCCCGGTAGAGCTTTGATTTGCTTGCGAAACGAGCTGGTAAGTGTTGGGTCTAACCTTGATTTGAGAAAATTAGGAACCAGCTATGTGCTATGTGAAATTCATGTATAGCGGTGTACATGCGAGGTGACGAGTGTATATACGTCATCAAATACTTATTTCCATGCTTTTTCCGTATTTAATTAATTATTTTATTACATGTCTTCACTGTTACATGCTTTAATTGCTTCATATGCCTTAATTTACTACTTGTCGTTTATTATTCTCGTATTAAAATGTTAGATTTCTCACATGCTTCCATGATTTAGTTGCTACTTGCCTTAATTGCCTTACTAGTTCACTTCAACTGTCATATATTCGGCTTGTCTCGTTGCTTAGTTTAAATTGTAGCACTTCTTGATTTGGTAAGAGATTTCCTTTATGTCTTTGCTTTCTTATTCTTTATTCGTAGAGATTCTTGGAAATTAAGTTGCGGAATTTGTTACATTTATTGATTTTGCTTATGGATCGGGTTGCATGCCGCAACAGGTGAAATAAGGGAGGATTGATATTGATATGGTAGGATCGGGTAGCACGCCGCAATAGGTGAAATAAGGGAGGATTGATATGGTGAAATAAGGGAGGATTATGATATTGATTCTGATTATATGGTGGGATCGGATTGCGTGCCGCAACGAATATTACTTGTTATTATTGATATTGATATGGGGAAATAAGGGAGGATCGTGTTTGTACGGTGGGATCGGGTTGCACACCGCAACGGATTGTGTGTTTGTATTCCTTGATGTATTGTGATGGCTTCGGTGTTTTCACACGAGATTTTGAGGATTCGGTATTTCGGGTTTACTGATTTTGAGGATTGAGTTTAATTTCATAAATTAACTACCTTATCTTCCGTATTCCTTTCCTGATATTGTTACTACTCTGCGTATAGGTTACTGTAAGTGACCCGCCTTAGCCTTGTCACTACTTTTTGAGGTCAGGCTTGACACTTACGGAGTACATGGGGTCGGTCGTACTCATACTACACTGCACTTCTTGTGCAGATTCTGGAGTCGGTCCTAGTGACGGTCAATAGATTGCTCGAATTTACCATCGGACGGAGACTTGAGGTATAACTGCTCGGCGTTCGCAACCCTGAAGTCTGCTTCTACCTTATCCTGGCTGTTTATTTCTTTTCAAATAGTTTTACTTCATTCAGGCCACTATCTGTGTAATTCTAGTAGTCGCTCGTGTACTTGTGACACCAAATCTGGGGTTGTATCTAGATATTGCGGTTGTTATGACTTTTCGCACTTTATTTCAATTTTATTTCAGTTATCTCAGTTTAACTGGTATCAGTTAAATTATTTTATTAAAAATGGCTAAAAATTATTCTAATGTTGGCTTGCCTAGAAAGTAAAATGTTAAGCGTCATCACGGTCCCGAGGGTGGGGATTCCGGGTTGTGACAAGTTGATATCATAGCACTAGGTTGCCTAGGTCTCACGAGTCACAAGCAAGCTTAATAGAGTCTGGAGGATTGGTATGGAGACATTTGTAATTATATCACAGAGGCTATGGAGTTTAGGAAAAATGTCACTTATTTCTTACTCTATCGTGCGATTTTATCCTATCATTGATAATTGAACCCTTTTATTCTTGTTCTCTAGGAGATGGTGAGAACACGCATTGCATCTGCCGCCGGACAAGAGCAGGATCCCCCCGTGGCAACTACGACTAGGGGAAAAGGTCGCGGCCGAGGTCGCGCTAGAGGCAGGGCAGAGCTCAGCCTAGAGCTCGAGCAGCAGCACCCATAGTGGAGCCTCAGGTGGATTTTAAGGAGGAGGTTCCAGCTCAGACTGTATCCGTCGGACTAGCTCAGGTTCCGGAGGGGTTCATAGCCACTCTATTGCTTCAGGACGCTATAGTCCATTTGGTGGGCCTTATAAAGAGTGTGAGCCAAACCGGTACATTCCTGGTGGCACCAGCCTTCTCTCGGGTTGGGGGAGGAGCACAGACTCCCGCTACTCACACCCCTGAGTAGGTGGCTCCCTATTATCAAACTCCAGTAGCCCTGCCAGTTGGGGTAGTTCAGCCGGTTGCTGCAGCACAGGCCGGTGATTGGCCCGCTTTATCTTCTGAGGCTATGTTGAGGTTGGATAAGTTCACCAAGCTCTTTCCTGTTCATTTCAGTGGTGCATCTTCTGAAGACCCACATGATTTTCTGGACCGATGCCACGAGGTGTTGCGCAACATGGATATAGTTGAGACCAATGGTGTCGATTTTGCAGCATTTCATATGACTAGTTCCGCCAGGAGATGGTGAAGAGATTACATGTTTTGGCTAGACCAGCTAGGTCGCCTGCACTTAACTGGGATTAGTTCTCACAGTTATTTCTCGAGAAGTTCATTTCTGTCACCCTGAGAGAGGAGTAACGCAGGTAGTTTGGGCGTCTTCAGCAGGGTAGTATGACTGTCACCCAGTACGAGACCCGATTTGGGGACCTAGCTCGCCATGCCACTATCTTGCTTCCTACTGAAAGGGAGAGAGTGAGGAGATTTATTGATG
Source organism: Nicotiana attenuata (assembly GCF_001879085.1). Taxonomy (NCBI): domain Eukaryota; kingdom Viridiplantae; phylum Streptophyta; class Magnoliopsida; order Solanales; family Solanaceae; genus Nicotiana; species Nicotiana attenuata. Next base: position 81,284 of record NW_017672005.1, read on the forward strand.
GGCTCACTTACACTATCAGGCTTCAGATGGACAAGGAGACAGGGAGTGATATTTCCTTCCAGACTATCATAGATATTGCTAGACGGATCGAGTTGGTTCATGCTCAAGAGAGGAGGCCGGTGTCAAATAAGAGGCCTCGTCATTTCGGTAGTTTCAGTGGTGCCTCATCTGGAGGAAGGGCCATCCTCGTAGGCCATTTCATTCAGCGCTTCAGGCATCTTATAGTGTTTCAGTAAGTCGTGGTCCTTATGTGCCCCGGGCAGCCAGCCTATAGTGCACCATCAACTCCTATTAGTGCACCTCCGATTCAGAGCTATCACCATGGTTATTCGGCCCGTTCGGGTCAGCTTCTGCGTCAGCAGCCACAGTAGCAGGATGGGTGTTTTGAGTGTGGTGGTATTGGTCACATTCGGAGGTTATGTCTGAGATTATTGGCATGCCACAGCAGAGTTCTCGTGCCATAGTTCGAGCACCGGTTGCTCTACTGCCATTATTCATGCGCTGAAGATTTGGAGGCACTATCTTTACAGCGTTTCGTGCGAGGTATTCACGGATCATTGGAGTCTATAGTATTTTTTCAAGCAAAAGGATCTTAACTTCAAGCATATGAGGTGGTTGGAGCTGTTGAAAGACCATGATATCACCATTTCGTATCATCCCGAGAAAGTCAATGTGGTGGCCGATGCCTTGAGTAGAAAGGTAGTGAGTATGGATAGCCTTGCGTATATCCCAGTTGGGGAGAGGTCTCTTGCAGCAGATGTTCAGGCTTTGGCCAATCAGTTCATGAGGCTGGATGTTTTACAGCCTAGTCGTGTGCTAGCTTGCATAGTCGCTCGGTCTTCCTTGTACGAGCGCATCAGAGAGCGTTAGTATGATGACCCTCATTTGTTTATCCTTAAGGACATGGTGCGGCACGGTGGTGCCAAGCAGGTTAGTATTGGAGATGATGGGGTTTTGCGGATGTAGGGTCATATTTGTGTGCCCACTGTGGATGGGCTTCATGAGTTGATTCTTGAGACCCGGTATTCTATTCATCCTGGTGAGGCCAAGATGTATCAGGACTTTGCGGCACCATTATTGGTGAAGAAGGATCAAGAAGGATATAGTTGCATATGTAGCTCGGTATCTAAATTGACAGCAAGTAAAGTACGAGCATCAGAGGCCTGGTGGTTAGCTTCAGAGGTTAGAGATTCCTGAGTGGAAGTGGGAGCGTATCACCATAGATTTTGTTGTTGGACTCCCACAGATTCAGAAAAAGTTCGACACGGTATGGGTCATTGTGGACAGGTTGACCAAGTCGGCATATTTCATTCCAGTGGCAGTTACCTAGACGGATGGTGTGGAGTTGACTACATCATTTCACCCCCAAATGGACGGGCAGCCCGAGCGCACTATTTAAATATTGGAGGATATGCTTCGCGCTTGCGTTATGGATTTCGAGGGTTCTTGGTATCAGTTCTTGCCGCTTGTGGAATTTGCCTACAACAACAGCTACTAGTCGAGCATTTAGATGGCTCCCTATGAGGCATTGCGGGAGGCGGTGTCATTCGCCAGTTGGACGGTTCGAGCCGGGGAATGCTCGATTTTTGGGTACAAATTTAGTACATGATGCCTTGGATAAGGTCAAGATTATTCAGGATCGACTTCGCACCGCTCAGTCTAGGCAGAAGAGTTATGCCGACTGTAGAGTTCGTGATGTTGCATTCATGGTTAGATAGAGGGTATTGCTTTGAGTTTCACCCATGAAGGGTGTGATGAGGTTCGGAAAGAAGGGCAAGCTGAGCCCTAGGTATATCGGACCCATTGAGATTCTTAAGAGAGTGGGTGAGGTAGCCTACAAGCTCGCATTGCCACCTAGTTTTTCTGTAGTCCATCCATGTTCCATGTGTCCATGCTCCGGAAGTATCACGGTGATTCATCCCATGTGTTAGATTTCAGCTCAGACCAATTGGACAAGGATTTGACTTATCAAGAGGAGATGGACATTCTAGTCCGGCGGGTCCGGCAGTTGTGGTCTAAGAGTTATCCTTCATTTTGAGTGTAGCGGAGAGGTCAGTCGATCGCGGCAGCCACGTGGGATTTCGAGTCGGACATACGAAGTAGATATCCACACCTTTTCGCCAGTCCAGGTACTTTTCTATGTCCGTTCGAGGATGAACGTTTGTTTCGAGGTGGAGAATGTGATGACCTAATAGGTCATTTATAGTTTCACCCTTCATTTCTATGTTCTGAAACCTCGAATATTTTTGTTTAGCCTTTCTCGATTTGCGTGCGCACTGTGTGTCTTTTTTCCAGAAGGTTTTTAAGAGAAAATTGATAAAAATATGAAATCGTATCTTAAAACTCATTTGAGTTGAGTACGGTCAACGTTTTTTATAAATATAATTGGATCTGTATTTTGATGGTCCCAGTGGGTCCGTATCGTGATTTGGGACTCGGGCGTATGCCTGAAATCGAATTCGGAAGTCCCTAACTTGATTTATCATTATTTATTGAAAACTAGTAATATAAAGGTTTTAATAATCCCTAAATTTGACCATGAGTTGACTTTGTTTCCACCGGGTTTGGATTTTGGTTCCGGAACTTGGTATAGGCTTGTTTCAGTATTTATGACTTGTCTGCAAAATTTGGTGCAAAAGGGAGTTGACTCGACGTGATTCGGACGTCCGGTTGAGAAACTGCATGTTCTTAAGTTTCATTGAAAATTTCATCCATTTTGGTGACCGATTCGTAGTTCTAGGTGTTATTTTTGTGTTTTGATCACGCGAGCGAGTTCGTATGATGTTTTAACACTTGAGTGCATGTTTGGTTTGGATCCCGAGGGGCTCAGGTTTTCTGGTTTTTGAAGTCTACTGTCATCTGGTGTATTCTTCTTCACGATCGCGAAGATACTCCCGTGATCACGAAGATACTCCCGCTATCACGAAGAGTAATTCGGGTCAGGAAGGCTTTTCTTCATCACGAACGCGGACAGCCTTACGCGAAGGGACCTAGGAAGGGGGATTTGTGGTTTACTCTACGCGAATGCGAGCCCTGGCTCGCGAACGCGAAGGCCTGGGGAGAGAAGACTTCACTAACGCGTGAGGAAACTCACGAACGCGTAAGCTATTTGGGCCGGTGTGCATCGCGAACGCGGCAAGCCCTTCGCGAACGCGAAGAAGGCCTGAAGCCCAATCACTTAAATATTCCAAACACTGGATTTCACCCATTTTTCATCATCTTTTCATTGAGCTCAGCCTAGAGGCGATTTGGAGGAGAAATTTCATCATCATTAGTGTACTTTAACTTATATTCTTCCATTTTCATCATAACCCACTAATTTCTAGCCTTAATATATGTTCCTTCATAGTAGAAAACGAGGGATTTGGAAAGAATTGGGGGGGGGGGGGTTGTAAATTTGGGTTTTAGACCTCAAATTGAGGACGGATTTCGAAATTAATTACATACTCAGGCTTGGGGGTGAATGGATAAATGAGTTTTGGTTCGAATCTCGAATTTTGACCAAGCGAGCTCGGGATTGACTTTTGTTGATGTTTTTGGGAAAAGTGTAAAGATCTTAACTCTATGCATTGTAATTGATTTCCCTAGCATTATTTGATATTATTGAGTCTATTTTAGTTAGATTCAATTGGTTTGGAGGCAGCTTTTAGAGGAAAGGCCCCGGTAGAGCTTTGATTTATTTGCGGAGCGAGGTAAGTTTTGGGTCTAACCTTGATTTGGAGGAATTAGGAATTCTTGAGCTATGTGCTATATGTGATTCCTGTGTAGCAGCGGCGTATATGCGAGTGACGAGTGTATATACGCCGCCAAAATATTTGGTTTCATGCTTTTCCGTATTTTATTAATTATTTTATTTTATGTCTTAACTGTTACATGCTTTAATTGCTTCCTATACCTTAATTTGCTACTTGTCATTTATTATTCTCATATTAAAATGTCAGATTTCTCCCATGCTTCCATGATTTAATTGCTACTTGCCTTAATTTTCTTACCGGTACACTTCAATTGCCATATATTAGGCTTGTCTCGTTGCTTAGTGTAAATTCTAGCACTTCTTGATTTGGTACGAGATTTTCTTTATGGCTTTGCTTTCGTATTCTTTATTCGTAGAGATTCTTGTGAATTAGTTGCGGAATTTATTACATTTATTGATTTGCTTATGGATCAGGTTGCACGCTGTAACAGGTGGAATAAGGGAGGACTGATATTGATATGGTGGGATCGGGTTGCACACCGCAACAGGTGAAATAAAAGAAGATTGATATGGTGAAATAAGGGAGGATTATGATATTGATTCTGATTATATGGTGGGATCGAGTTGCGCGCCGAAACGGATATTACTCTTTATTATTGATATTGATATGGTGAAATAAGGGAGGATCGTGTTTCGGTAGGATCGGGTTGCGCGCCGCAATGGATTGTGTTTTTGTATTCCTTGTTGTATTGTGATGGCTTCGGTGTTTTCATACATGATTCTGAGGATATGGTACTCATGGTTTACTGATTTTTAGGATTGAGTTTAATTTCATAAATTAACTACCTTATTTTCTGTATTCCTTTCCTGTTATTATTGTTACTCTGCATACAAGTTATTGTAAGTGACCCACCTTAGCCTCGTCACTACTTCGTCGAGGTTAGGCTCGACACTTACAGAGTACATGAGGTCAGTTGTACTCATACTACACTCTGCACTTCTTGTGCAGATTTTGGAGTCGGTCCCAGCAGCGGTCAATATGGACGGAGACTTGAGGTACAGCTGCTCGGCATTCGCAGCCTTGAAGTTCACTTCTACCTTATCCTGGCTATTTATTTCTTTTCAGACAATTTTACTTCATTCAGGCCATTATCTGTATTATTGTAGTCACGTGTGCACTTGTGACACCATGTCACGACCCCAACCCGGTCGTGATGGCGCCCAACACAGTGCTAGGCAAGCCCGACCAATTCAACACTCTCAATCCCTCATATAGAGTTCATTACCAATTAACAGAGCTTAAATACCAAATTAACATGATTACAAATCTGTAACAGTAGATAAAATGTGCGGAAATCAAGAAAATATCACTACAAATCCCATCGATCTGGTGTCACGAGTCAAGAGCCTCTAATACAAGTCTGGGGAAACAGCCTAAACAAAAGATAGTCTAAAATGCTGAAAGTAAAGAGGATAGAGGGAGAAATCGGGTCTGCGAATGCCAAGCAGCTACCTCGATGACTCCGGTGAGATCTGAATGGCAGCAATAGCTCAATCTACGCCTCCGGAATACCTGTATCTGCACGCATGGTGCAGGGAGTAAAGTGAGTACTCCGACTCAGTGAGTAATAGCAATAAATAATGACTGACGAAAAGAAATCTCGTAAAAAGCACTAAGCAATTCTATATCAAAGCAGTAAGAACATTTAAACAGCAACTGAATGAAGAAACCAGGTAAACATCCTTTAAGCCAGTACTCAACTCATTTACTCCTCACGATTGCCGAAATCATAATTATACCGCTGCAGCGTGCAGCCCGATCCATATAGTATACTGCTGGGGCGTTCAGCCCGATCCATATATATATATATATATATATATATATATATATATATATATATATATATATATATATATATATATATACACACACTACTACGCATGCAGCCCGATCCAATAATAATAGTCGACTGCGCTCACTGGGGGTGTGCAGACTCCAGAGGGGCTCCTTCAGCCCAAGCGCTATACTACTGCGGCGTGCAGTCCGATCCATATAAATATACTGCTGCAGCGTGCAGCCCGATCAAATAATATACTGCTGTGGTATGCAGCCCAATCCGTATAATATATATATATATATACTACTGCGGCGTGCAGCCCGATCCAATACATATCAAGTACCCTCACAATGGGGTTCTCAACCCCTCTCAGTCAATAAAAACTTAGCCCCTCGGGCATACTAAGATAGGATAGGGACTCCAGCCCACATGTTACTCTCATTTTTGGTTTAGCTATTTAGAGCCAGTTCGTATTTTATTAAGCAGTTAGAAACATGACTGAGGGTATGATTTTTACCGAGTAAAGTGAGGTCGATTAGTACAAATACCCCTAAGGGTTCTACAGGTCGGCACAAGGCCCCAAACATGGCAACTAGCCCAAACTAAAATTATATTAATTAAGTCTCAGTCAAAATACAATAAAATGAGCAATCGGGATGGACCAAGTCCAAAAATCCCCAGCAGTAATGGACCCCACGCTCATTATGCGGCGTGTGTCTCACCTCAACATAGCACTACGTTGTGCAAATCCGGTGTTTCAAACCCTCAGTACATCATTTATAACCATTACTCACCTCAAGCCGGCCAAAGTCCTAGATCGCTATGCCCTTGCCTCGCAAATCAACCTCCTCGCGCTTCGAATCTGGCCAAGACCACAACGAATACGTTACAATAGGCTAAGGGAATATAACCCAATCGAAAAGACTCGAAAAACATGGAAATTCACGAAGTTGGCAAAACCCGAGCCCCGGGCCCACTTCTCGAAAAATCAAAAAATTGACATCACCTGATTCCTCATCTCCCCACGAGTCTATACATATCAAATTTACCAAAATCGGAGTCCATTTGACCCCTCAAATTCCGCTTTGAAACGCCAAATTCCCAAGCCCTAGCTTTACCCTCTTTTGATGAATTTCAACAAATTTCCATGTTAATTCTACCATAGATTCATATATTTAGGCCAAAGGACTTACCTCCAATCACACCTAGTCGAAATCCCCTTCAAATTCCGTCCAAGAGCTCTCAAGTTCGCTTAAAAATGGTGGAATTAGACTTAAGCTCGCGGAACAAATGAGCCTTAAAACCCTTCTAATAACAGGGATTTTTCGCATCTGCGGTTCACCTCCGCATCTGCGACTACCGCTTCTGCGGTTAATTTCCGCTTCTGCGGATTTCCGCTTCTGCGGTCCTCTACCACATATGCGGACCTCGCTCCTGCGGGTTATTGTCCGCTTCTGCGGAAATGCCTAATCCACCCGCCTCTGCTTCCGCGACACAACTACCGCATCTGCGGCCTCGCAGATGCGGCTTCCCTTCCGCATCTGCGGAATCTTCCAGTCAAGCCATAGACCGCACCTGCGAACCTCCTCCCGCACCTGCCCAACCGCATCTGCGGTTCCTTTTTCCGCAGGTGCGGAAATACCAGATACCAGACCTGCAGCAATCTTACCAAGTCCAAAAATCATCCCGATGGCCATCCGAAATCACCCCGAGGCCCCCGGGACCTCAACCAAAAGTGCAAACATGAACCAACACCTTATTAAAACTTGCTCGAATCATCAAAACACCACAAATAACACATAAACCATCAAATTACATCAAATTCAAGCCTAAACTCATCCAAATCTTTCGAAACTCGCATTCGATCAAAAACCCAACCAAAACACCTCCGAATGATCTTAAATTTTGCACATACATCCAAAATACGCCTCGACGAAGCTACAGCAACTCTCAGAATTCCATTCCGACCCTCCGGATCAAATACTCACCTATCAACCGGAACTTACGCCAAAAACTAACTAACTTACGCCAACT
>NW_017672005.1:89052-117666 GCF_001879085.1 Nicotiana attenuata
TGGTCCACAACAACCATATCCCCACCGGGGTAGATACATGAACAGGTAAGGCAAGACACCCTCGGGTCGTACCCAAATGATGAGCAAAATATGAAGACACATAGGAATAGGTGGAACCGGGATCAAATAAAACTGAGGCATCCCTGTGGCAGACTGAAATAATACCTGTAATAACAGCATCCGAAGCAATAGCATTTGTCCTGCCCTGCAGAGCATAAAAGCGAGCCTGACCACCGCCCGACCGACCACCACCCTTGGGGCGACCCCTGGCTGCCTGAACCTCAGCCCCAGCTGGAGGGGCGGGTGCTGAAGAAACTGGGCCAGAAGATAAGGGCTGACCCCTCTGCTGAGATGAGCTAGCAGCACGACGAGGACACTCCCTCCGCATATGCCCGAACTCTCCACACTCGTACCAACTCCCGGGTGCTGGGAACTGGGACTGAAGGGAACCCCTCGCGCCGGAGTGACTAGCTGATGCACTCGGCCTAGAAGAACCCTGAGCGGACGGAGCATAAGATGAACTCTGTGCTGGAAGAGCGCTGAGAGATGGCTGACTCTGCTGAGAACCCTGATAACCACGACCTGAAGATCCTCCTCGGTACTCGGGTCGAGCTGACTGAGCAGGCCTGAAAGACGACCCCGACCCTGCTGGAACTGGCCCGTCGAAGGAGCGCCACTGTAACTACCAGAACCTCGAGGCCTCTTGGCCTCCCTCTCATCTCGATCCTGCCGGCGAACCGACTCAATCTCCGGGCTATATCAACCACCTCCTCGAATGTGGCACCCAACACTCGCTCCCTAGTCATAAGAACACGAAGAGGGTAGGTGAGACCATCAACAAACCTCCGGATACGCTCATGATCTGTCGGAACCAGCCATACTGCACGACCAGACAACTCCGAAAATCTCATCTCATACTGGGACACTATCATATCTCCCTATCGTAGCCCCTCAAACTGTCTGCGCAGCTCCTCCCTGCGAGACTGCGGTACATACTTCTCCAAGAAGAGAGTGGAGAACTCCTTCCAAGTCAAAGGTGCTACATCAGCCGGCCTACGCCGCTCATACGCCTCCCACCAAGTGAAGGTAGCTCCCAAAAATCATCCCGATGGCCATCCGAAATCACCCCGAGGCCCCAGGGACCTCAACCAAAAGTGCAAACATGAACCAACACCTTATTAAAACTTGCTCGAATCATCAAAACACCACAAATAACACATAAACCATCAAATTACATCAAATTCAAGCCTAAGCTCATCCAAATCTTTCGAAAGTCGCATTCGATCAAAAACTCAACCAAAACACCTCCGAATGATCTGAAATTTTGCACACACATCCAAAATCGCCTGACGAAGCTACAGCAACTCTCGGAATTCCATTCCGACCCTCGGATCAAAATCTCACCCATCAACCGGAATTCGCCAAAATACTAACTTCGCCAATTCAAGCCTAATTCTACACGGGACCTCCAAAACCAATTCCGATCACACTCCCTAAGTCACAAATCATCCCCCGAAGCTAACCAAATCACCGGAAATCACATCCGAGCCCTCTAGCTCACAAGTCAACTTCCGATTGACTTTTTCAATACAAACCTTCCTTAAAGAGACTATGTGTCTCATTTCCATCCAAAACCAGTCCAAATCGACTCGTTCACTCAAGACTCTTATAATAAAACATGAGGAGGCAAAAAATGGGGGAAACAGGGCAGTAACTCACGTGACGATGGGCAGGGTCGTCACACACCAGATCTGGGGTTATATCTAGATATTGCGGTTGTTATGACTTGTCGCGCTTTATTTCAGTTCTATTTCAGTTATCTCAATTTAACTGGTATAAATTAATTTGTTTTGTTAAAAATGGTTAAAAATTATTCTAACTTTGGCTTGGCTAGCAAGTGAAATATTAGGCGCCATCACGGTCCCTAGAGTGGGGATACCAGGTCGTGACAATTTCACACTTAGGTTCTGACCTTAGCAGACTTAGACTGAATTTTGCACTTAGATTTGTTTGTACATTTCTTTAATTGTATTTAATTTGCAATTACATGCTAACCTAGTTTACTTGCTCCTTATGCCTGCTTATTATCATACATGTTATTGTTACACCCTTATCTGTTACCGCTTTATATATACTGCCATCACACTTCTTCCTATCGAGTCTTGGCCGCACACTATCACACACAATGGAATGCGAAGGTTGTCTTTTACACCCTCTGAACCTTTTTTTCAAAAATCTTTAGTTTCAAAGAATGGTTTTGTCAGGTCAACTGACATAACTTCTTGCAGTCTTCAGTCTAATTCAAAAGTAGGAAATACTCTACTCTAGCAAACATAGGTCATATTGCATAAACCTTAGGTGAGTCGGTCCGTGGCATCGGCACGCAAATAGGAAACCTACCCTAATGTAAACGGGTCATGCACCCAACGACATGACTTCTGTGGAAAGACAAACGAATTTGATGAGACACCTAAATATCTGAAGCAAACACTTACCAAAACCTTTCTTTACCCACTTCAGAAATGGAAATCAACCAAAACATCCCCGAGATCAATATGGTGATGGGAACACCACACAAGCTGAAGCAGTGGTGGAAGAATATCCGCTGAGAGCACGGAGATGAAATTCAGACACACTTGGGGGCACTGACCGCTTTGTTAAACATCCGAGCAGACAAGGTACTTACTCGCCTGTTGATAGAGTTCTGGGACCTGGCTAAGGTGGTGTTTAAGTTTGCTGATTGTGAGTTAGTGCCAACATTGGAAGAAGTTATCAGTTTCACGGAGCTTCCATTTACAGGGAGGAAACTAATACTACCAGTCACCATGCCCGATTATAAGTTTCTAGATGCTCTAGGTCTGGAAAACAGTCGAAGTTTGAGAAACATCGAGGACGGATGGGTGAGCCTGGATCAATTGTTCGATAGGCTCGGACATTGTGAAAGGTATGAGTGGTGCTTGGAGAATTTCAGTGTGATCAAGCAACGTGGGAGAGTCTCAGGCCCATAACTTTCTCTTTGGCATACGTTGTTGGGATTGTTGGTCTTCGCGCAAAGAAGGGGTCGGATCAATATCAACCCGTTATCCATGGTTCTAGCGACTTTCTATGGTAACCCCCAAGCTACTCTGGTACCAATGGTGTTGGCTAAGATTCTAAGGGCTTTTTCTGCATGTGCACGAGGGTATGATTTCTTTATGGGCTGTAACTTGCTGCTTCAGATCTGAGCCATAGAGAATTTCTTCCAGCGATAGGCTACAATCGACTACTTTGTAGGCGTCAGCAACATGATCCGCAGCCACAACGAGAGGATAAGACATAGAGTCTCCCAACATGGACAGGAATAGTGGAGGGAAATGCTGACTAATCTAAGTGGAGAATGGGTCAATTAGAAGTTGTCATGGTTAGGTGGGTGGGCAATCATAAGGACTCCTCAGAAATACTTCATTAAGCTGATAGGACTTGAGGGCATCCAGTCATACTCACCCCTACAGGTTATCAAACAGTTCGGTTTGATCCAGGATGTGCCTTTATGGACAAGGACAACACTATATAAGGATGAGTACAATGGAAATTCCAATACCAAGGATAAGAAGGCTCCAAGAAGAGTGGAATAATTTGGTCACAATGCCATTGGGTCAAAACTCATGGTGCACTCCGAAGTATTATGTCTGGATCAACGAGGAAGATGAGCTAGCCCGACCAAGCTGAGAGGGTATAGCCTGGCTAGAGGATGCAGTGGCTGCTTTGCAAATCTACCATGAGATCATGCCACATTACCTTGTGACTACCTCGATGCACCGTCAGGTGGTCCTAGGATCCATTAATCACATGCTCCCACCTGCTGAAGATGATAACCGAGTAGTGGAGTGCATCTAAATAGAATCTGAGACAGAGCCAGAGGAAGATCTAGAAGAAGAATTTGAGTTCAAAGATGACAATGAGCAATTTGAAGAAGATCCGGAGGAAGATCCGGAAGAGGAAGAGGAGATAGGGAACGATTCTGGGGATGGCTACTAGAAGTTGGTTGATTTCGCCTTTTTTTTAGTTTGTATCTTTATCTCTAGTTTTCTTATTTTTCCCCAAGGGCAAGTTGTTCGAGCCCATGCAGTTATGTGAATGCCGAAAATAATGATGTAACCTTTATTCCCGTTTATCTCAATCCAAACACTATCGATGAAAAAAATTTGCTTCGGATCTAAATATGTCAAATCTAATCATTTATCAAACATTCACAACTTAGGCCTACCTCCGGCAATGAGAGGTCCCACGAATTTTAGGAAAACGCGCTCGCCTGAATACGTGAATTAACTGTTCTGTGTGACCCTTTGCTTGTATAAACAAAGAAATTAACCGACTTTTGTTTTTTTTCTTTTTCTTTTGTTTCTTACTTTATTATTATTCCCAAAAGAAAGTTGGTTTGTATCGACCCGCAACTGGAGGAACCACCATACAACTTAAGATCAAAGGGGAAGATGTCTGCTAAGGAAAACCCGACCGAACATGCTCTGGTCATAGCCGATAGCCCGGGGCGACTAGGAGAGAAGGATGATACAAAGAATGATGAACATATGGCCAGGATGGCACAGGAGATGGAATCTTTAAGGGAGGAAGTACAAAATATCAGGGATCTAGCACATCTGGCCGTGACAACGCTTCCGCAACCACCTCGTTTCCCCTCATCGGATTTAATCCCCGACCACTTTCCTTCTACCTCTCGCCAGGCTAACAACACCACGATTTCAGTACCTATCACTCAAATCATACCTCCAGTAACTCTTGCAAACCCACCAAATCTTCCTATCCACACTCCCTACGAACCACATTACGTTCAAACGCCACAAAACCCACCCGTTACCACCAACACAATTGACACCCTTCCTCGTGACGGAGTCATCTTTACCACTCATTAAAATCACCACATATCCGTGACACAGACCGCTGCACATTAGCGATATGTTCAAAGGTGATTACTGTTGGTACTACTGTGTTCAGAAATAGAAAATTATAGAAGCAAACAAACGTTAGTTCGATAAACAAATCGTAAAATAATTCCGAGCCCACTGAATGCATAATGTGTCCTTAAGGAATTTAGTCCCCTCACTGTTGCCCAAGGTATACGGATTAATTCCTCCCAGGATAGAACGGAATAACTATTCTGTGATAGCGGCACTTCAAATCACAGAACTTCAGCGAAATCAACAAATGGAGCAAACCATACTTGACACTTATGTTTATTTAGAAAATAATACAACAATGTAGAAAAGAGGGGAGAACATTTCAGATTTTTCCTTCTCTCAAAAATGAGGTCAAGCCTCTAAATTTATAGACAAAGGAAGGGTGAGATGGAGAGGTGCAATCCAAAAGGTGCCTCTTCCATTTCCCATTCACACCCTTTAAAGAAAAAACGCAACAATCCCTCACATGAATGGGAAATGGACATATGTGAAAAATATGCATGAAAATACTGTGTGATTCGCAAGTAAGGATTAATCGCATCTGGATAAGTAGGTTTCCCTTTGAACTTTTCGTAGTGAACTTATGTCGGATATACTCGGTCAATCGGTAGATTTGATATCTTTGAACCGTCGAGCTTTAGTGTATACCTAGACAAGTCATACAATCAATCCTTAACCGTTTTTGGTTCTCACAGTTGTGTTCGTTTCAGCCATGAACACCGCCTGGTTTCATGAGTGCTTAGAGAATGGGCCTTTACTTTCATTCCCCTTAAAGCGGCTTACACTTAACACTCACATAGGTGATTTCTAAATGTATAATCTTATAGACACACTATCTGGTCATATCCTGCCAGACTTAAAAAATCATTAAAAAGTTTTAAGCTCTATTGACTCATCAAAAAGCCTTAATGCTTTACCTTGATTTCTGAACATTGTCTTCATCACGATGGGTTAAGTTATTTGACAATTTTGAACCGTCATTCATAACTTTGTTTGATCTCTTTGAACCTAGCTCTTGGGATCTCCAGTCTGCTAGGTAGAGTTACCGCCATGATGACTTGTCCTAGGCCTTAGACTCATTCCCTTCGATGATCTTTCAACTACCTCTCTATATAGGCCTTTTGTAAGTGGATCCGATACGTTATCTCTTGACGTTACGTAGTCAATCATGATAACACCACTAGAGAGTAGTTTGTCTAACAGTATTGTGTTTCCGTCGAATGTGACGAGATTTTCCGTTATACATAACGCTCCTTGCCCTGCCTATTGCCGCTTGAATATCATAATGTATACATATAGGTGCCAAAGGTTTGGGCAAAAATAGAATATCTTTCAAGAAATTCTGGAGCCATTCAGCTTCTTCACCGGCCTTGTCTAAGGCTATAAACTCAGACTCCACTATAGAGCGGTCAATGCACATTTGTTTGGACGATTTCCAAGACATCGCTCATCCACCGACTGTTTAGAATCGGTTGAACCGGTGATCTAATTTTTATCATTATACCCTCTATTATTGCGGGATACTTATTGTAGTGCAAATCATAATTTGGAGTATATTTCAAATACTTCAAAACTCGTTTCATTGTCATGAACGTTCAATGCACACTTCCTTATGTTGTAGACTAATACGTCTCGACTTACGATTGCATATCATATTATTGACTACACTTAATGTAGTAATAGTATATTATAACAACAGGTGGAATAATTGGCATCAGTTATGACCACAACCTTTTAATATATAACATATTTATCAATCACTCCGTCATTTTCAAGCATTTGTATGTTATTTATTCATACGCCTATATGATATACAAATTATAGCACCTCCATTCATGAAACAAATCCAACTTGCAATGGATTTTGGTCATGTCCATCGGTTGGTTCACCTCATTGTAGACCAATGTATTAATACATTCGTTCATGAACGGTCATGTCCATACTAAAACGTACAGACGTATCTTTCTATGAAAAGTCACAACCTTCAAAGTGGCATTATTTCATAAAAGAACTAAACAATATAAATTTTCAATAAAGAAAATGACCTATCGAGAAAGGCACATGACCAACTTCCGAATTAGTAGTTTCATCAACTAGTCTTCATTAAGACTAAACAACTGATGAATTTACCAACTACTATATCAATGGGGTTCAAAAATTATATAATTTAGACATTACGTCTAACATTGGCTTTTGTCATGCATAAGCTAAAAGCCCCCACATTTTAAATATTTCATCAACATAGCATATATAATCAAATAATGACTATATGATTTGAAGTATTCTTAACGTAAACACATTTGCTTACACTCATTAATTTTTGAAACCATTTGACAATATTATTTGGTCAAATCTCGCATGTCATTGTTTGGGTGCTTTTCTTAGTCTGTAAAGTGACTTAAAATGTCGACACGCCTTCTTTTCTTTTCTAGGAACCACGAACCCTTCAGGTTGTTCCATGTAAATTTCTTCCTCCAAATCTCCATTTAAGAAGGTTTTCTTTAAGTTCATCTGATGGATTTCAAGGCCATACACGGCGGCTAACGTTATTAACACCCGAGTAGATGTAATCCTCGTTACCGGCGAGTATGTATCAAAATAATCAAGACCTTCTCGTTGTCTAAATTATTTGATAATTAATCTTACTTTATATTTGTCAATAGTACCATCAACTTTCATTTCCTTTATGAAAATCCACGTAGAACGCAAAGGTTTACTTCCTGGAGGAAGATTAACCAATTCCCAAGTATGATTACTTAATATGGATTCTATCTCACTATTGACTAACTCTTTCTAACATTGTGCTTTCGAGCAAGACATTGCTTCTTTAAATGTTTGAGGCTCACTTTTCAACAAGAATGTCAGAAAATCTAGTCCGAAGGAAGTAGTTCTCCTTTGACGTTTACTACGTCTTGGATTCACCTTAATAGTGTACTTTCCTTTGCTTCTTCCCGTGTTCGCTTAGATTTCACTAGACGACTCACATTCCTTTTTATACGGATAAATTTCTCAAAGAATTCAGCATTATCTGATTCGATGACCCTATTAATATGAATGTCGGTATTTTCTGATTTATGAATCAGAAAACGATATGCCTTACTATTTGTTGCATATCTTATGAAAACGGAATCAACAGTTTTCGATCCGATTTTTATCCTTTTGGGTTTAAGAACTTACACTTTACCCAAATATCCCCCACACTTGAAAAAATTTCAAGTTGGGATTTCTTCCTTTCATTCATTTTTCATATGAATGGATTCCGTTTTGTAATGGGTAACTCAATTGAGTATTCAGTTAGCTGTAAGAATAGCTTCTCCCACAAGATCTGGGGTAAACCAGAACTTACAACAAGGCATTTTATCATCTCCTTTAACTGTGACGACCCAACCCGTCGTCTCATGTATTACAGCCCCGTTTTCCCCCATTTATTGCTCTTTCATGTTTTATTATCAGCAATGGGTGAGTTAGAGTTGAATTGAATTGGTTTGGATAGCAAATGAACACTTAGTCTCTTTAAAGAAGGTTTGATTTGGAAAAGTCAACCGAACGTTGACTTATTAGTTAGAAAGCTCGGATGTGAATTCCGGTGATTCGGTTAGCTTCGGGAGGTGAATTGTGACTTAGGAGTGCGATCGGAAGTGATTTTGGAGGTCCGGTGTAGAATTAGGCTTGAATTGGTGAAGGTTGAATTTTGACGAATTCCGGTTGGTAGGTGAGATTTTGATCCGAGGGTCGGAATGGAATTCCGAGAGTTGCAGTAGCTTCGTTAGGTGATTTTGGATATGTCTGCAAATTTTCAGGTCATTCGGACGTCGTTTGGTTGGGTTTTTGATCGAAAGTGCATTTCGGAAGTTTTTGAAGAACTTAGGCTTGAATCCGAGGTGATTTGATGGTTTTAGCGTTGTTTGGTGTGTTTCGAGGATTGGAACAAGTTTGAATGAGGTTTTGGGGTGTGATGGTATTTTTGGTTGAGGTCCCGGGGGCCTCGAGTTTGAATTCGGGTGGTTAAACGAGAGTTTTGAGGTGTATTGCAGGTCAAATTTTTTTGCTGTCATCTGGTGTTCCCGCTCCTGCGGAAATGGACCGTAGAAGCGGTACCGCAGAAACGGGTATGTGGTCGCAGAAGCGATCGTTGGCCGGCTAGGGAAATTCCGCAAAAGCGGAAGGTGGCTCGCACCAGCGGGTCCGCATAAGCGGACTCTTTACCGCAGAAGCGGATTTGAGGGAACCGCAGAAGCGGAGTTTGAGTTGCATAAGCGAAGTCCGGGTTCTTAAGTGAAGACCGCATAAGCGGAAATTTGGCCGCATTAGCAGTCCCGCATAAGCGGTAGCGGGACCGCAGAAGCGAAAAGGACTGTTGGCAGAGAGGTTTTAATATTATATTTCCTCCGCGAGCAAGAGGTAGTTTCTACCATTTTAAGCGACTTGGAGAGCTTTGGGCGAGGATTTTTGAGGGTTTTGACTGAGAATCAATTGGAGGTAAGTCTCTTGGCCTAATTACTCAAGTTTATGGTAAATTTATCATAGAAATCAGTAGAATTTCATCAAAAACGGGTCAAGCTAGGGCTTGGAAAGCTGTGATGTAAAAATGAAATTTGGAGGGTCAAACAAGCTCCGATTTTGGTAAATTTTATATGTACGGACTCGTGGCGAGACGAGGAATCCGGTGATGTAAATTTCGTAATTTTTCGAGAAGTGGGCCCGGGGCTCGAGTTTTGCCAACTTCGTGAATTTTAATGTTTTTCGAGTCTTTTCGATTGGGTTATGTTTCGTTAGCCTATTGTAATGTATTCGTTGTGGTTTTAATCAGATTCGGCGTGCGAAGAGGTTGATTCAAAAGGCAAAGGCATAGCGAGCTAGACTTGTGGGCGGCTTGAGGTGAGTAATAGATATAGATGATGACCTGAGGGTTTGAAACCCCGGTATATAACATTGTGACGCTATATTAAGGCAAGACACGTACTCTATGACGAGTGAGGGGTCGATTGTGACTGGGGATTTGACCTAGTCCGTTCCGATTGATATTTGTACTGCGTTCTTGACTAGAAATTGGTTAGTAATCATCCTACATGGGTTTTATGAATATGTTTGGGGCCTTGTGCCTATCATGTGCATCCTTCAGGGATCCTTACCACTGTTTCCATGATGCTCAACATATTTCATGATATCAGTCCTGAGTTAGACACTTCTTTGAAATGTTTAGTAAATAAATAAAGGCTTAAACACATAGCTCTATAATTCCTAATAACTGAAACTAAAAATGAACAATTTGAATGTGCCCGAGTGGCTTGCATGCATATTTATATCTGGACTGAGTATGGAACGGGCTGCACGCCGCAGCGAATGCTACGATGATATTGCGCTTGGGCTGTAGGAGCCCCTCCGGAGTCTGAACCCCCACAGTGAGCGCGGGTACCCAAATGGATCGGGCTGCGCGCCGCAGCGGTCATGTGCATTGCATTGCATTCATGCATTTTATATATGTTGGCCTTAATTGTCAGTGTTTGCTGTTGTTTTATCGTTTAACGTGCTGAATCGTTGATTATAGCTTTATATTGTAATATTTCGGGATTTCTTACTTCAGCCATTATATATGTTTATTACTCACTGAATTGGAAGTACTCACTTTACTCCCTGCACCATGTGTGCAGATTCAGGTGCTCCGGAGACTTAGTGGAGCTGCTTGCTGTCTTCTTGGATTTCGGTTTAGGAGTTGTTGAGGTAGCTGCCTGACGTCCGCAGGACTCGACTTCTCCCCTTTATTGCATTTGTCTTTTCCTATCCTAGACTTTCTTTATTACTATGAATATATTACTCTGTTACATTAGAGGCTCTAGACTCGTGACTCCAGATCTATTGGGAAATGTTGGGATATTCGTTATTATTTTCCCATACTATTTTATTTAGTTTCGGATTGGAACCTTGATATTTTCTATTTTAATCGTATTATTTGTTAACGGATTGCGTATTTGGGTTGAGAGTATTTAAATTGGTCGGGCTTGCCTAGCATTAGTGTTGAGCGCCATCACGACCGGGATTGGGGTCGTGACAAGTTGGTATCAGAGCCTAGGTTACTAGGCCTCGCGAGTCATGAGCCAGTTTAGTAGAGTCTCGCGGAAAGGTACGGGGACGCCTGTACTTCTCCTCGAGAGGCTACAGAACCTTTAGGAAAATTCCATATTCTTGAAATTCTTGTCGTGCGGCTTTGTGATTCGAGAACTTAATTCATGTATTCTATTCTCTCGCAGATGGCGAGAACTCGTGCTACCGGACGCGATGGTCGACCAGCAGTACCACCCACTAGAGGCCGTGGACGCGGTCGTGGTCGTGGTCGAGGGAGGGCAGCAGAGACAGCACCTGCTGACCCACCAGCCGCTACAGTTCAGGACCAGACTCCAGTTGTCGATGTCCCAGCAGCACCTGTGCAGGCACCAGCAATGCCTATTGCTATTCCTGGTCTCAGGAGACCTTGGCACAGATACTATCAGTTTGCACTGGCCTGGCTCAGGCAGTCTCAGCTTCTACTGCAGCAGCTGCTTCCCAGACCGGGGGAGGACATCAGACCCCTGTTGCTCACACACTTGAGCAGGCTACCCAGGGACTTCAGACACCGGAAGCAGCCATAGCTCTGCCAGTTGCTCCAGTTGCTCCAGTTGCACCAGTTGCAGCCTATGAGGCTGCAGTTATGCCGGACGATTAGCAGCGTCGCCTTGAGAGATTCGGCAGGCTTCAGCCACCGAGGTTCAGTGGTGCTGAGGGCGAGGATGCCCAGGGTTTTCTGGATAAGTGTCAGCGTATGCTTTGCACTGCAGGGATCTTAGAGTCGAGTGGTGTGGCTTTTAATACCTTCTTGTTCTCAGGGCCTGCATTCACCTGGTGGGAGGACTTCGAGAGGCGTAGGCCGGTTGGTGTAGCGCCCCCTACATGGCAGTAGTTCTCCACTGTCTTTCTGAAGAAGTACGTATCGCAGTCTCACAGGGAGGAGCTGCGTCGTCAGTTCGAGTGGTTGGTTCAGGGGGACATGTCTGTGACCCAGTACGAGTTGAGATTCACACAGCTAGCCCGGCATGCTACTTGGATGATCCCGAAAGATCGGGAAAGGATTAGGAGGTTCGTGGATGGCCTCAACTATTCACTCCGCATTTTGATGACCAGAGAGAGGGTTATGGGTGCCTCGTTTGAGGAGGTAGTTGACATGGCTCGAGAGATTGAGATGGTTCGCCGTCGGGAGCGTGAGGAGAGGGAGGCAAAGAGGCCTCGAAGTTCAGGTAGTTTCAGTGGTGCTCCGTCTAGGGGCCAGTTCCAGCGTGGCAGAGGCCGTTCCTTCAGGCCTCCTCAGTCAGGTCGTCCAGAGTACAATGGGGCTTCTTCAGGCCGTGGTCATCAGGGATTTCAGTAGGCCAGACTTCACTTAGTGCCCTTCCAGCTCAGAGCTCTACACCTGCCTCTTCAGCCCAGGGTTCTTCAGCAGCGAGGGGTTTCCATCAGTACCCTTCTCTAGCGCCGGGTAGTTGCTACGAGTGCGGTGAGTTCGGTCATATGAGGAGACAGTGTCCTCGGCATCGTGGTAGTCAGTCTCAGCAGAGGGATCAACCCTCATCTTCTGCTCCTGTTTCATCAGCACCTGCCCAGTCAGCTAGGGGTGGAGGTTAGGTAGCCAGGGGCTGCCCTAGGGGTGGAGGCCGGACTGGCGGTGGTCAGGCTCGATTCTATGCTCTTCCAGACAGGAAGGACGCCTTTGCCTCAGATGCTGTTATCACAGGTATTATCTCAGTCTGCCACAGAGATGCCTCTTTCTTATTTGATCCCGGATCTACCTATTCCTATGTATCTTCATATTTTGCTCATCACCTGGCTACTACCCGAGGCTGTCTTGCTTTGCCTGTGCACGTATCTACCCCGGTGGGTGATACTATCATTGTAGATCATGTATACCGATCCTGTTTAGTGACTATTGGGGGTCTGGAGACCCGAGTTGACTTATTGCTGTTGAGCATGGTTGATTTTGATGTTATTCTGGGTATGGATTGGTTATCTCCGTACCATGCTATTCTGGACTGTCATGCTAAGACAGTTACGTTGGCTATTCCGGGTATTCCGAGGATTGAGTGGCGTGGTACGACTGACTATGTTCCCAGCAGGGTAATTTCTTTCCTAAAAGCCCAGCGGATGGTTGGGAAAGGTTGTCTATCTTATTTGGCTTTCATGAGGGATATTGGAGCTGAGACTCCTAGTCTTGATTCCGTCCCCGTCGTGAGGGACTTCCCTGATGTGTTTCCAGCAGACCTGCCGGGCATGCCACCGGACGGGGACATTGATTTTGGTATTGATCTGGTGCCGGGCACTAAGCCCATCTCTATTCCTCCGTATCGCATGGCACCAGCAGAGTTGAAAGAACTAAAGGATCAACTTCAGGAACTCCTAGATAAGGGGTTTATTCGTCCTAGTGTGTCACCGTGGGGTGCACCGGTTCTATCTGTAAAGAAGAAAGATGGCACAATGAGGATGTGCATTGATTACAGACAATTGAACAAGGCGACAGTGAAGAACAAGTATCCACTACCTCGTATTGATGATTTGTTTGACCAGCTCCAGGGGCAAGGGTATTCTCGAAGATTGATCTCCGTTCAAGCTATCACCAGCTGAAGATCAGGGATTCAGATATTATGAAGACTGCCTTCAGAACTAGATATGGGCACTATGAGTTCCTGGTTATGTCATTTGGGCTGACTAATGCCCCAGCCGCGTTCATGCACTTGATGAACAACATATTTCAGTCGTATCTGGATTCATTTTTTATCATTTTTATTGATGATATCCTAGTGTACTCGCGTAGCCAGGAGGAGCATGCTCAGCACTTGAGAGTGGTGCTACAGAGGTTGAGGGAGGAGAAACTTTATGCAAAGTTCTCCAAATGTGAGTTTTGGCTTGGGTCTGTAGCTTTTCTGGGACACGTGGTGTCCAGTGATGGTATTCAAGTTGATCTAAAGAAGGTAGAGGTGGTGCAGAGTTGGCCCAGACCGTCCTCAGCCACGGAGATTCGAAGTTTCCTCGGTTTGGCAGGTTATTATTGCCTGTTCGTCCAGGGTTTTTCCTCTATGGCTTCGCCCTTGACTAAGTTGACGCAGAAGGGTGCACCATTCGTATGGTCGGACGAGTCCGAGGAGAGCTTTCAGAAGCTCAAGACAGCTTTGACCACAGCTCCAGTGTTAGTTTTGCCATCAGCCTCAGGTTCTTACACTGTGTATTGTGATGCTTCGAGAGTCGGGATCGGATGTGTGTTGATGCAGGAGGGTAGAGTTATTGCATATGCTTCTTGTCAGTTGAAGCCTCATGAGCAAAACTACCCCGTACATGATTTGGAGTTGGCTGCTATAGTTCATGCGTTGAAGATTTGGAGGCACTACTTATATGGCGTATCTTGTGAGGTATATACTGATCATCACAGCCTTCAGCATTTGTTCAAATAGAAGGATCTTAATTTGAGGCAGCGGAGGTGGCTTGAGTTACTCAAGGACTATGATATTACCATTTTGTATCATCCGGGGAAGGCCAACGTAGTGGCCGATGCGTTAAGCCAGAAGGCGGTCAGTATGGGTAGCTTGGCATACATTCCAGTTGGGGAGAGGCCCTTTGCAGTCGATGTTCAGGCTTTGGCCAATCGGATGGTGAGGTTAGATATTTCGGAGCCTAGTCGGGTGTTGGCTTGTGTAGTTTCTCGGTCTTTCTTGTATGACCGCATCAGAGAGCACCAGTATGATGATCCACATTTGCTTGTCCTTAAGGACAGGGTTCAGCACGATGACGCCAGAGATGTGACTATTGATGATGATGGCGTGATGAGGATGCAGGGCCGGATTTGCGTGCCCAATGTGGATGGGCTTCGGGAGTTGATATTAGAGGAGGCCCACAGCTCGCGGTATTCCATTCATTCGGGTGCCGCGAAGATGTATCAGGATTTGCAGCAGCACTACTAGTGGAGGAGAATGAAGAAAGATATAGTGATTTATGTAGCTCGGTGTCTCAACTGTCAGCAGGTCAAATATGAGCATCAGAGACCCGGTGGTGTACTTCAGCGGATAGATATTCCCGAGTGGAAGTGGGAGAGGATTACTATGGATTTTGTGAGTGGTCTCCCTCGTACCTCGAAGAAGTTTGATTCGATTTGGGTGATTGTGGATCGGCTGACCAAGTCCGCGCACTTCATTCCGGTGTGTACTACCTATTCTTCGGAGCGGTTGGCAGAGATTTTCATCCGGGAGATTGTTAGGTTGCATGGGGTCCCAGTTTCTATCATCTCGGATAGGGGCACTCAGTTTACTTCCCATTTCTGGAAGACTTTTCAGCGAGAGGTTGGGTACCGCATTTCATCCTCAGACGGACGGGCAGTCCGAGCGTACCATTCAGATATTGGAGGACATGTTGCGTGCCTGTGTTATTGATTTTGGAGGTTCTTGGGCTGAGTTCTTGCAACTTGCAGAGTTCGCGTACAACAACAGCTATCAGTCCAGCATTCAGATGGCACCGGGCCTTATATAGGAGACGGTGTAGATCTTCGGTTGGTTGGTTTGAGCCCGGCGAGGCTAGACTATTGGGGACAGAGTTGGTTCAGGATGCCTTAGAGAAGGTAAAAGTGATCCAGGAGAGACTTCGTACAGCTCAGTCGCGTTAGAAGAGTTATGCGGACCGGGAGGTTCGAGACGTATCTTACATGGTGGGCGAGAAGGTCTTGTTGAAGGTTTCGCCTATGAAGGGCGTTATGAGATTTGGAAAGAAAGGAAAGTTGAGTCCACGGTTCATTGGTCCTTTTGAGATACTTAGGAGAGTTGGGGAGGTGGCCTACATGCTTGCTTTGTCACCCAGCTTGTCGGGAGTTCACCCAGTATTTCACGTTTCTATGCTCCGGAAGTATGTTGGGGACCCGTCCCATGTGTTAGACTTCAGCACGGTTCAGTTGGATGATGACTTGACTTACGATGTAGAGCCAGTGGCTATTTTGGGTCGTCAGGTTCGGAAATTGAGATCAAAGGATATAGCTTCGGTAAAGGTGCAGTGGAGAGGTCGGCCCGTTGAGGAAGCTACTTGGGAGACTGAGCAGGAGATGCGGAGCAGATATCCTCACTTATTTGAGACCTCAGGTATGCTTCTCGACCCGCTCGAGGACGAGCGTTTGTTTAAGTTGGAGAGGATGTGACGACCCAACCCGTCGTCTCATGTATTATAGCCTCGTTTCCCCCATTTATTGCTCTTTCATGTTTTATTATCAGCAAACGGGTGAGTTAGAGTTTAATTGAATTGGTTTGGATAGGAAATGAGACACTTAGTCTCTTTAAGGAAGGTTTGGTTTGGAAAAAGTCAACCGAACGTTGACTTATTAGTTAGAAGGCTCGGATGTGAATTCCGCTGATTCGGTTAGTTTCGGGAGGTGATTTGTGACTTAGGAGTGCGATCGGAAGTGATTTCGGAGGTCCGGAGTAGAATTAGGCTTGAATTGGCAAAGTTGGCATTTTGGCGAATTCCGGTGGATAGGTGAGATTTTGATCCGAGGGTTGCAGTAGCTCCGTTAGGTGATTTTGGATATGTGTGCAAAATTTTAGGTCATTCGGAGGTGTTTTGGTCGGGTTTTTGATCGAATGCGTAATTCGGAAGTTTTTAAGAAACTTAGGCTTGAATTCGATGTGATTTGATGGTTTTAGCGTTGTTTAATGTGTTTTAAAGATTGGAACAAGTTTGAATAAGGTATTAGGATGTGTTGGTGTTTTTGGTTAAGGTTCCGGGGGCCTCGGGGTGAATTCGGGTGGTTAAACGAGCGTTCTGAGGTGTGTTGCAGGTTCAATTTTTTCTGTCATCTAGTATTTTCGCTTTTGCGGAAATGGACCGCAGAAGCGGGTAAAGGAGCGCAGAAGTGGTTCGTAGCCTGGTGGAGTGTTTCCGCAAAAGCGGAACATTTTTCGCAAATGCGAGTCCGCAGAAGCGGACTATAAACCGCAGAAACGGTCTTGAGTAGTTCGTAGAAGCGGATGAGGAGACGCAAAAGCGGACGTTGGGTTTTTAAGTGAAGACCGCATAAGCGGAATTTTGGCCGTAGAAGCGGTCCCGCATAAGCGGAAGCGGGACCGCATAAGCGAAAATCGTTGTTGGCAGAAGGGTTTAAAATATTAAATTTCATCCGCGAACAAGAGGTAGTTTCCACCATTTTTAAGCGACTTGGAGAGCTTTGGGCGAGGATTTTCAAGGGTTTTGACTGAGAATCAATTCGAGGTAAGTCTCTTGGCCTAATTATTCGAGTTTATGGTAGAAATTACATGTAAATTGTGGAAAATTCATCAAAAACGGGTTGAGTTAGGGCTTGGAAAGTTGTGATGTAAAAATGGATTTTGAAAGGGCATTTGAACTCCGATTTTGGTAAAATTGGTATGTGTAGACTCGTGGCGAGACGAGGAACCAGTAATGTAAATTTCATAATTTTTCAAGAAGTGAGCCCTGGACTCGGGTTTTGCCAATTTCGTGAATTTTGGTATTTTTCGAGTCTTTTCGATTGGGTTTTGTTTCTTTAGCCTATTGTAATGTATTCGTTGTGGTTTTAATCAGATTCGGCGTGCGAAGAGGTTGATTCCAAAGGCAAAGGCATAGCGAGCTAGACTTGTGGCCGACTTGAGGTGAGTAATAGATGTAGATGATGACCTGAGGGTTTGAAACCCCGGTATATCACACTGTGACGCTATATTGAGGCGAGACACGTACTCTATGACGAGTGCAGGGTCGATAGTGACTGGGGATTTTGACCTAGTCTGTTCCGATTGATGTTCGTACTGTGTTCTTGACTAGAAATTGTTTGGTAATCATCCTACTTGGATTTTATGAATGTGTTTGGGGCTTTGAGCCTTTCATTTGCATCCTTCAGGGATCCTTATCACTGCTTTCATGATGCTTAGCATATTTCATGATATCAGTCCTTAGTTAGACACTGCCTCAAAATGTTTAGTAAATAAATAAAGGTTTAAACACTTAGCTCTATAATTTCTAATAATTGAAACTAAAAATGAACAATTTGACTGTGCCCGAGTGGCTTGCATGCATATATATATATCTGGACTGAGTGTGGATCGGGCTGCACACCGCAGCGAATACTACGATGATATTGCGCTTGGGCTGTAGGAGCCCCTCCGGAGTCTGAACCCCCACAGTGAGCGCGGGTACCCAAATGGATCAGGCTGCGCGCCGCAGCGGTTATGTGCATTGCATTGCATTCATGCATTTATACCTAATTGTCTTATTTGTCCTGATATTGTTGGTGTTTCATCGTTTTATGTGCTGAATCGCTGATTATAGCTTTATATTGTAATATTTCGGAATTTCTTACTTTCAACCATTATATATGTTTATTACTCACTGAGTTGGAAGTACTCACTTTACTCCCTGCACCATGTGTGCAGATTCAGGTGCTCCGGAGACTTAGTGGAGCTGTTTGCTGTCTTCTTGGATTTCGGTTTAGGAGTTGTTGAGGTAGCTGCCTGACGTCCGCAGGACCCGACTTCTCCCCTTTATTGCATTTGTCATTCCCTATCCTAGACTTTCTTTATTACTATGAATATATTACTCTGTTACATTTAGAGACTCTAGACTCGTGACTCCAGATCTATTGGGAAAATGTTTGGTATATTCGTTATTATTTTTCGTACTATTTTATCTAGTTCCGGATTGGAAACTTGATATTTACTATTTTAATCGTATTATTTGTTAACGGATTGCGAATTTGGGTTGAGAGTATTTAATGGTCGGGCTTGCCTAGCATTAGTGTTGGGCGCCATCACGACCGGGATTGGGGTCGTGACATCTTTAAAAAAATTATCCCATAGAAAAGATATGATAAATTATACCATTTTTAATCCTGATTATAATCCAAGCTAATAATCTTGAGATATCCTAGTTTCAAATTGAACGACAATATTTGTAATGCAACTTCTTCAATTCGCCTATTTAGGATCAGTTTGTCCATAGATTTTCCGCCCTTTTTATTTATTTTTTTTCAAAAAAATATGTTTGTCTATAAAATTTTGCAAGTTTTTGGAGATTTTTCAAAAATGAGTTTTCCAAAAACTAAAAAGTGATTTTGACCACTTTTTAAAATTGTCAGAAGACTTTTTCCCCCACTCACAGAATTGCAACATTTTTTTCAAGTGAAATGTATATTCAACCAAATTTTAAATTTCAAATATTATTTTTCAACTTAATTTCAATTATTATTATTATTTTCAAAAATTATAATTTTTATGTCCAAAATGCCTACTTAATTTCTCGAGACTTGAACTTGTCCACCTCATAGGGCGTTAAATTGAACTGTTCGATCAAGGTCAAAATTTGGCATATGTCCATTTGAAGGTCAAAATTTGTTCAATGACTTTTTCTTGCCTTCCACTAAAAATAAGACATGAAATTTGGTAAGCAGTTACTTAATTTATTAAGTTTCCAAATACACTGATTACAGCAGTCAACTTTAGACATTCAAAATTTCAGATATTAAGATTTTACTACTTTTTCACACTATAAGTATAGAAAAAAAATTACATTTCACAATCACTTCAAAACTTGCAACATACAAAAAACCCTTAATTTCCCAATTATGAATACAACTTTGTTTTTCAATCTGTTACTTTTGAGTTGCCTTTTACTTGTAAAGCGAAGTAAAAGTGATAAAATCTCAAATATTTGTTACAAAACCCAAAATCCAAATTTTTGCAAATCAACATTAGGATCAGTTCCTAGTGCCAAAACAGCAACAACTACAGAGCTTGAGCTAATAACACTAAATTTAACAGGAGTTAGTGTTATGGCCACAAACAACAAGATTCAAGCACTATTATCAGAAACCACAGACCCAAATTTACAAGCCCTTTTGACTCAATGTGGCTATGACTATAAAGATGCATTGATTAATTTGGAACAAGCTACAAATTATTTGAATGATAAGAAATTTGTTGAACTTGCTTTCACATCAGGATGTATTTCTAATGATGGTATTACATGTGAGAGTTCCTTTCAAAATGGTGGTGTTAATTCCCCACTTACAAAAGAAAATAATGAGTTGAGTTTATTTGCTAATATCATTCAAGTTATTGCCCATATTCTTGCTGGTGGTGCTTCGTAACAAAGTGAAAAATTGATTAGAATAATATATCAATTTTATTGAATATCGTTTTAATTTGAGCGGGGCATTTTTCTTGTTACTGTTCCAATGTTCAGATGGACGAATGTTGTAAGGGTAGTGAATAATAGACGAATTGAAGATGGAAGAGTGAATGAGAAAATCTATCGATAACTAGTTCACGAACGAGGTAGCTTATGCCTTTTTCATTCCCACAACTTGGTTTATAGTCGAATTTGGAGAATATGAACTTCTCGGATTCTTCTTTTTGGTATGTTGCTATGATTCGTCAAACATATGGCGTACATGAACTTAGTGAGAAAACAACATTAATGTAGATACATCTTAATGCGCCTTAGAGTAATATATCAATTTTATTGAATATCGTTTCAAATTTGAGTGGGGCATTTTTCTCGATACTGTTCCAATTTATAGACGGATGAATGCTGATAAGGGAGTGCAGAATAGATCAGTTGAAGATGGAAGAGTGAATGAGTAAATCAATCGAATAGTTAGTCCACGAACAAGGTAACTTACAGATTTTTTCCATCCTCACTGCTTAGTTTATAGTCGAATATGAAGATTATGAACTTCTCGCGTTCTATTTTTGGTACGTTGTTATGATACATCAAACATATGGTGTGCATGAACTTAGTGAGAAAATGACCTTAATGTGGGCACATCTTAACGCACCTTAGTCTTTCCTTTTCAAGCAATGTAAATGCTCCTATTCATGTAGTTTATATCAATGGTTTGAACTCTACATTAACAACATCATAGAACCTCAATCGATTACCCAATTCTCATATTCTTCTCAAGTTATAACACTAAACTTAAAATTCTTGATTCTTAAGTATTTGTTAAATTATTGGGCTTAAATCATGATTTCTATCCGCAACCATGTCTCTCTCGTTTTGGAAGTAAATTCTGTGTTCCGAGGCCTTAAAACCTCCCTCTTGTTTCACCTCGATTTGCATGTGTAGTCCGGGCGTGTATCCGGAAAGCCATTATGTGAAAAATCTATGAAAAATAATAAATTTTGCTTTTAAAATGAATTTAGGTTGACTTTGGTCAAGATTTTGGGTAAACGGATCCGGCCCCGTGATTTGACGGTCCCGGAGGGTCCGTAGGAAAATATGGGACTTGGGCGTATGCCCGGAATCGAATTCCGAGGTCCCAAGCCCGAGAAATAAATTTTTGAAGAAAATTGTTTAACTGAAATTATTAAAGCTTTTGGAAATTTAAATGTAATTGAATCTGATGGTATCGGGCCCGTATTTTGGTTTCGGAGCCCGTACAAGTCTTATATGTGATTTAAGTTGAGCCTGTAAAATTTGTTAAGAAACGGACTTGAAATGACGTGAATCGGACCTTCGGTTGTTAAAACTTGAACTTAAGAGTTTATGAGATTTCTCTTTGATTTTGATGCTAAATTCGTAGTTATTGATGTTATTTTGATGATTTGATCGCACGAGCAAGTTCGTATGATGTTTTTGGACTTGCGTGCATGTTTGGTTTGGAGCCTCGAAGGCTCGGGTGAGTTTCGGATAGGCCATGGAGTGAAATTTGAACTTAGGAATTGCTGGTATGTTGCAGGTCTGTAGGCTTCGCAAATGCGAAGATGGCCTGGGCAGGCCTTGATCGCAAATGCGACCATTTTTACCGCAAATGCGGAAGGCCAGAGTCACAAATGCGACGTATGCCTCGCAAATGCGAAAACCTCATGAATTTTGAGTGGTCGCAAATGCGAAGAAAACAGACTTCTGAAGGGTTCGCAATTGCGACATCAAAGACCAGTTAATTGACACTTAGACGCATTTTCAGCCATTTTTCAAATCTTCTCAAAACCTAAACACCTTTGGGCGATTTTTCAAGGATAAGTACTCTTCCAAATCGATTGTAAGTCATTTCTAACTCGTTTTTATTAATCTTTAACATCTTTTCTCATGATTTCAACTCAAAATCAAAGGTTTTTATGTTGGGTGTTTTGGTAGAACTTAGGTTTTTTAAATTTTGGGGATTTGGACCTCGATTTGAGGTCCGATTTCAAAACAAATTATATATTTGGGTTCGTGGGTGAATGGGTAATCGGGTTTTGGTTCGAACCTCGGGTTTTGACCATGTGGGCCCGGGGTCGATTTTTTGACTTTTTGGGAAAAACTCTAGAAAATCTATTTTCATGCATTAGATTTGATTCATTTAGCATTTATTAATATAGTTAAGTAACTTGTGGCTAGATACAAGCGAATTGGTGGTGGAATCAAGAGGTAAAGCGGTAGTTGAGGCTTGAATTGTGTTCGAGGTATCGAGGTAAGTGTTTGGTCTAACCTTAGCTTGAGGGATTAGGAGTTGTGTCCTATTTGCTAAGTGTTGATTGTTGAGTACGACGTATAGGTATGGTGACGAGTATCTATACGTTGGTGTCAAGCATGCCCTTGAGTCTTATGCTATGATTAATATTACTCCGTTTTGTATTGTTCATGCCATATGTGATATTTCTATTGTTGAACAAGGCTTGTGGAAGTACTTTGGTAATTGAACATTGAGGAGCGTTGGCTCAAGTTGTGAAATGATTTGTGGAATTATTGTTGTCAATTGAACATTATAGAACATTGGCTCAAGTTGTGAATTGAGATGGGAAGTAAATGTGAAAAAGAGAGGAGGATTATGATATTGTGTCCCTTGCCGGGGTGTTGTTGCTTTTAATGTTGTTTCCTTTGCCGGGATGTTGTTGCTTTGATATTGTTTCCCTTGCCGGGATATGATTGTTGTATTGTTGTTCCCTTCCCGGGATTTTATTGTGATTTCATTTATTTACTTGCCCTTGTTGTTTGCGATTGTTATTTGGGTGAGAAAGAGTGTTAAAGCACGAAGGGTGATGCCGTGCATTGTTTTGGTGAGAGACTGTTAAAGCACGAAGGGTGATGCCGTGCATTATTTTGGTAAGAGAGTGTTAAAGCACGAAGGATGATGCCGTGCATGATATTTGTGAGAGAGTGTTAATGCACGAAGGGTGATGCCGTGCCGCACGATGTACCATTCCGTGCCTTTATATGAGTGATAATGCACGAAGGATCATTCCGTGCCATGCTTATGTGAGGTAAAAGCACGAAGGGTGATGCCGTGCCGATTATATTGATATTTGGTGAGGACGAGAGTAAAAGCACGAAGGGTGATGCCGTGCACTTTTCTTGATTTCCTGATTATTGTTGATATTGCGTTATGGTGTTCTTTACGATTATTTATTTGTTTCCTGTTGTTACTTGATATCCCCGCAGCATGTCTCCCTCCCCCTTCTTACTTTTAAATTGTAAATTTCTGCCTTTATTCTTCCGTTGTATATGATTTAATTGCACAGATTTATTTGGTAGTCTGGTCCTAGCCTCGTCACTACTTCGCCGAGATTAAGCTAGGCACTTACCAGCACATGGGGTCGGTTGTGCTGATACTACACTCTGCACTCTTTTGTGCAGATCCCGCTGTTGTAGCTTTCGGACCGCAGTAAAGTTGCTACTTCTAGTTCATCAGGCGACACGAGGTAGTCCTGCAGGCGTCCGCAGGCCTTGGCGTCTCCTTCTATCTTTTATTCTGTTTCTTTCATGTATTCCAGAGACAGTGTTGTTTTAAATCTTTCAGACCTTTATTTATAGTATTCCTAGACAGTCTGTGAAATTGTGATACCAGTTCTGGGTAGTTTGTTATGGATGGGTATTGATGTCATTATTAAAATATTATTTATCAGTCTTCCGCTTATTAAATTTTGTTGTTTATTAAATGTTGTTCTTAGTTGTTAACGGATTAAAATGGAAACAAGGTAAATAATTCAATTGGTTGGCTTGCCTAGCTTTCACTAGTAGGCGCCATCACGACTCCCGAGGGTGGGAAATTCGGGTCGTGACAAGTTGGTATCAGAGCTCTAGGTTACTTCGGTCTCGCAATTCACGGACAAGCTTAGTAGAGTCTGAGAGATCGGTATGGAGACGTTTGTATTTATCCCCAGAGGCTACAGAGTTAGGAAAAACTTCACATCTATTCTTTCCTGTCGTGCGGTTTGGTTTCTCAATGCTAATCGAATTTCTACTTTGTTCTTTCGCAGATGGCGAGAACACGCACTTCCTCATCCACTGACCAGCAGCCCGAGCCCCCAGCAGCAGCTCCCACGAGGGGCAAAGGGCGAGGCCGAGACCGTGCTAGAGGGCGAGGCCGAGGCCGTGCTAGAGGCTGAGGCAGGGGCAGAGCTCAGCCCAGAGAAGCAGCACCCGCGGCGGAGCCTCAGGTTGAGTTCGATGATGAGGTTCCGGCCCAGGCAGCTCCGGTGGGCCCAGCTCAGGTCCCAGAGGGGTTCATTGCTACCCTAGTTCTCCAGGATGCCGGTCCGTCTAGTGGGCCTTATGGAGAGTGTCACCCGGGCAAGCTTGCTTCCTGTAGCACCAACCGTCTCTCACGCTGGAGGAGGAGCGTAGACTCCTGCTACCCGCACTCCGGAGCAGATGGATCCCCAGTTTCAGACTCCAGCAGCTTAGCCAGTTGGAGCAGTTCAGCCGGGTGTGGTAGCTCAGACCGGTGATGGAGCAGCTATGTCTGCTGATGCCTTGTGGAGATTGGACAGGTTCACCAAGCTCTTCACTACCACTTTCAGCGGTGCATTTTCTGAGGATCCCAGGATTATTTAGACAGCTGTCATGAGGTTCTTAGGAACATGGGGATAGTGGAGACCAATGGGGTCGACTTCGCTGCTTTTCGACTATCTGGATCCGCCAAGACTTGGTGGAGAGATTATTGTTTGGCTAGACCAGTTGGGTCACCAGCTTTGACTTGGGATCAGTTTTCTCAGCTATTCTTGGAGAATTTTCTTCCTATCACTCAGAGGGAGAACTACCGGAGGCAGTTTGAGCGTCTCCAGCAGGGTTCTATGACTATTACTCAGTACGAGACCAGATTTATTCACTTGGCCCGTCATGTTCTTCTTATACTTCCCACTGAGAGAGAGAGTGAGGAGGTTCATTGAGGGACTCATTTAGCCTATTCGACTTCAGATGGCCAAAGAGACGGGGAGCGAGATTTCCTTTCAGGATGCGGCCAATGTGGCCTGGAAGGTTGAGATGGTTTTATCCCAGGGGGGTGGTCAGGGGTCTGACAAGAGGCCTCGTCATTCAGGCAGATACAGTGGTGTCTTGTCTGGAGGCAGGGATTCTTTTGGTAGAGGCCATCCTCCTAGGCCTTTTCAATCAGCTCTTCAGGTTTTGCATGGTGCTTCAGGAGGCTGTGGTTCTCATATGCAGTATTCTGATCAGCAGTCCTACAGTGCACCACCAGCTCCCATCAGTGCACCGCCGCTCCAGAGTTTTCGGGGTGGTCATTCAGGTCGTCAGGGTCAGCAGTCTCAGCAACCGAGGTCTTGTTATACTTGTGGCGATACGGGTCATATTGCTAGATTTTACCCTCGAGCATCGAGCAGCTCTCAGCATCAGGGTTCCCGTGCCATGGTTCAGGCACCGAGTGTTCCACAGCCCGCTCAGCCAGCTAGAGGTGGGGGTAGAGGTGCTAGAGGTGGAGGTAGAGGACTAGAGGTGGAGGTCAGGCCACTAGAGGTGGAGGCCGGCGAGCAGGAGGCCGTCCCAGATATGTGATTCAGAGTGGTGGGGCCCAGCCCTGATGTTATTCTCTTCTAGCCAGGCCTGAGGCTGAGGCTCCCGATGCGGTTATAACAGGTACTGTTCTGATTTGTAGTAAGGATGCTTCAGTGCTATTTGATCCAGGGTCTACATACTCTTATGTGTCATCTTATTTTGCACCGCATCTGGTCATGCCTAGTGATTCTTTGAGTGCTCCTGTTTATGTGTCTACACTGGTGGGTGATTCTATTGTGGTAGATCGTGTTCATCGTTCTTGTGTAGTTGTGATTGGGGGTCTTGAGACCCGAGTAGATTTGTTACTGTTGGACATGGTTGATTTTGATGTCATATCGGGGATGGACTGGTTATCACCTTACCACGCTATCTTGGACTGTCATGCCAAGACTGTGACCTAAGCCTTGCCGGGGTTGCCTCGTTTAGAGTGGAGAGGGACTCCTGGTCATTCTACTCGTAGGGTTATCTCATATATAAAGGCTCGGCGTATGGTTGATAAGGGATGTTTGGCCTATTTGGCATATGTTCGTGATTCTAGTGCTGAGGTTCCTTCTATGGATTCTGTGCCTGTTGTTCGTGAGTTTCCTGAGGTTTTCTCTTCAGACCTGCCGGATATGCCACTCGACAGGGATATTAACTTCTGCATTGATTTGGCTCCGGGCACTCCGCCCATTTCTATTCTGCCGCATCGTATGGCCCGCCTGAGTTGAAAGAATTGAAGGAGCAGTTGCAAGACTTGCTTGATAAGGGCTTTATTAGACCTATTGTCTCGCCTTAGGGTGCGCCGGTGTTGTTTGTTAAGAAGAAGGACGGATCGATGAGAATGTGTATAGATTACCGGCAATTGAACAAGGTCACAATCAAGAATAAGTACCCATTGCCGCGGATTGATGATTTGTTTGACCAGCTTCAGTTGAGGTCTGGCTACCATCAATTGAGGATTATGGCATCCGATGTCCCTAAGACAGCTTTCCGCACTCGGTACGGGCATTATGAGTTCTTGGTGATGTCATTCGGATTGACAAATGCCCAGCAACTTTCATGGATTTGATGAACCGAGTGTTCAGACCTTACTTGGATTCGTTTGTGATAGTCTTCATTGATGATATTTTGATTTATTCCCGCAGCCGGGAGGAGCACGAGCAGCATCTGAGAGTGGTTCTTCAGACTTTGAAAGATAATCAGTTGTATGCTAAGTTTTCGAAGTGTGAGTTCTGGTTGAGTTCAGTTGCATTCTTGGGTCACGTTGTTTCAGCAGAGGTTATTCAGGTGGATCCGAAGAAGATAGAGGCAGTCAAGAACTGGCCTCGACCCACATCAGCTACAGAGATCCGAAGTTTCTTGGGTTTGACAGGCTATTATCGTCGGTTTGTGGAGGGGTTTTCATCTATTGCAACCCCGATGACCAGGTTGACCCAGAAGGGTGCCCAGTAGGTGGTCGGACGAATGTGAGGCGAGCTTTCAGAAGCTCAAGATAGCTTTGACTACGGCGCTGGTGTTGGTTTTGCCCACAGGTTCATGACCATACACAGTTTATTGTGACGCATCTCGTATTGGACTTGGTGCGGTGTTGATACAGGATGGTAAGGTCATTGCTTATGCTTCACGGCAGTTGAAGATTCATGAGAAGAACTATCCGGTCCATGATTTGGAGTTAGCATCCATTGTTCACGCGCTGAAAATTTGGAGGCACTATTTATATGGCGTGTTATGTGAGGTGTTCACGGATCACAAGAGTTTGCAATACTTGTTCAAGAAGAAGGAGCTAAACTTGAGGCAGAGAAGGTGGTTGGAGCTACTGAAAGACTATGATATCACCATCTTATATCATCCCGGGAAGGCTAATGTGGTGGCCGAAGCTTTGAGTAGAAAGTCAGCCAGTATGGGTAGTCTTGCATTATTCTGGTCGGTGAGAGGCCGATTGCTTTGGATGTTTAGGCTTTGGCCAATCAGTTCATGAGGTTGGATGTCTCTGAGTCCAGCCGCGTGTTAGCTTGCACATTCGCTCGTTCTTCATTATTTGAGCGCATTCGAGATCGGCAGTATGATGATCCCCATTTGTGTGTCCTAAAGGACACAGTGCAGACGGTGCTGCCAAGCAGGTCACAGTGGGAGATGATGGAGTTTTGAGGATGCAGGGTCGTATTTGTGTGCCTAATATGGATGGACTTCGAGAGTTGATTCTAGAGGAGGCCCATAGTTCCCGATACTCTATTCATCTGGGCGCCGTTAAGATGTATCAGGATTTGCGGCAACATTATTGGTGGAGGAGGATGAAGAAGGATACTGTTACGTATGTGGCTCGGTGTTTGAACTGTCAGCAGGTAAAGTACGAGCATCAGAGACCTGGTGGTTTGTTCCAGAAGATTGAGATTCCTGAGTGGAAGTGGGAGCGTATCACTATGGACTTTGTTGTTGGACTCCCACGGACTCAGAGGAAGTTCGATGCAGTATGGGTTATTGTGGATAGGCTGACCAAGTCAGCGCATTTCATTCCTGTGGTAGTCTCCTATTCTTCTGAGAGGTTAGCTGAGATCTATATCCGGGAGATTATTCGTCTTCATGGTGTGCCCATATCTATCATTTCTGATCGAGGTACGCAGTTTACCTCGCATTTCTGGCGGGCAGTTCAATGTGAGTTGGGCACAAGGGTCGAGTTGAGCATAGCGTTTCATCCTCAGACGGACGGGCAGTCCGAGCGTACTATTCAGACTTTGGAGGATACGCTCCGAGCTTGTGTTATTGACTTTGGAGGCTCGTGGCATCAGTTTTTGCCTTTAGCGGAGTTTGCCTACAACAACAGTTACCAGTCGAGCATTCAGATGGCTCCTTATGAGGCTTTATATGGTAGGCGGTGTCGGTCGCCGGTTGGGTGGTTTGAGCC